>NC_053113.1:18096403-18193903 GCF_010015445.1 Perca fluviatilis | reverse complement strand
TTATTACAGTAAAGTTTGGCTGTGTAGGGAGCATTACGTCTCTGACACTATGTCCCAGTTTCATTCTGAGTTGATACTGAGGGAAGTATAACTTAAACATTTTGCAAATGTTTTCAATAAAAGAACCTTATGGTCATTTTTTGTTTTGGTTTCTCTTTCAGAACAATGGAAGCCAATCGACCCAGAGAAGAAGAAGCAATATGACCGAGAGTTTCTTCTGGGCTTCCAGTTCATCTCAGCCAGCATGAACAAGCCTGAAGGTCTACCAGCCATCAGTGATGTTGTCTTAGATAAGGTGCAACCTCTTACACTAAAGACATGGCCATAGATTCTTGAATAGTTTATGTTTTATATTATGTAAATGTGTCTCTGATTTATTTATTTTTTATGTTTATTGATTTTCTGTTACTCTGGAATTGCCTCAGTGTGGTTTAAATGGTGCTGTATAGATGCACTTGCCGCCCCTTGCCATAGACTATCTGTCCTCATGTTGAGAAAAAGACTTAGATCCTATGAGTCAGTGAAAGTTATTTTTGCTAGGTGTTTCACCACAGAAGCACTGATGGAATGTAACTAGTGTCCCTGTGACTAGAAACATAAAAAGATCAAAGGTTGACAGATTAACATCTTAGCAATTATCTGAATAGTTTCAGTTGATATTTCTTTGTCTTTTTAGGCTAATAAGACCCCTCTGCGTCAACTGGACCCCAGTCGTCTAACAGGAATGAACTGTGGCCCTGACTTCACACCCTCCTTTGCCAATCTTGGCAGGCCTGGCATGGGAGGAGGAAGCAGAGGACCAGTAAGTTAACATTGTCTTAGTGTGTTTCAAGAGCTCCGCACTCAAAGTTTATAGCCGATGAATAAAATGGTCATCCCCTATCTCTTCTCAGCCGCCAGGTATGGGCATGGGAGTTGGTGGTCCACGTCGCTCCCAGCAGATGCAGAGGAAAGAGCCAAGGAAAATCATCACCACCATGTCACTCGGTGATGACGTGCAGCTGAACAAGGCAGAGAAGGCTTGGAAACCTACAGTGAAAAAAGTTGTTCACAATCGTGCAGTAGAGGAGCCTGAGAACGATTCAGAGCATGCAAAGACTCAGGACCTGTTTAAACGGGTTCGCGGAATCCTCAACAAACTGACTCCCCAAAAGTTTCAACAGCTAATGAAACAGGTGACGGAACTGACTATTGACACTGAGGAGAGATTGAAAGGAGTCATAGATCTTACCTTTGAAAAGGCCATTTCTGAACCAGACTTTTCAGTGGCCTATGCCAACATGTGCCGCTGCCTTATGGGGGTAAGTGATACCACACACTTTGCCACATGGAAATATGTGTTGCTTGAATGCTTACTCTTGGACTGTTGGTGGTTCAATCCTGCAGATGTGCACAGAGCTATGATACGTGTTAAATGATAAACTAAGTAAATTTAATTTCTAATAAGGCATACGCCTGCATGATGATGTTTTAAATTTAAAAACCTCAGACTATTGTGTGGTAATGATACATTTTTCTGGAGCCAAAACTTAATTCACACAATACAAGCATTTCATTTTTCATCTGTTTGTCGAAAAATACTTTTTGAAGATGAGAAACATTTAATTTGTTCTGCTGGATAAAGTTTCATAAGATACTGTTATTAAACAGAGAAAACAATCCTCATTCTTGAAGCCTTTTCTCTAATCAAAGTAAAGCATAAAATGCTTCCATTAAAACATAATCATAAATCCCATTTTATTATATGTAGCTTGTTCACGTACTCGCACTCTCCTATCAAGCTTTTGGAAGCGGTCAGAATGACTTTTTATTTCTTTTTTTTGGTCCAAATTTTTTGACTCTGTTTGAGCTCATGACATGCTGTGACACCGGTTACTCTTGGCTGGTTGACAGATAAAGACTACTTACTACTAGACACCAACATGGCTGCCTAACTCTAAAATACACTCTTAAAATAGAGTTAAAGAAACTTGCAGCCAAGCCATATTTAAGCTACAAACAACCCATAATGCAACACTCTTTTAATGTAATAGGCTTACTCTGTAACACACAAACCAGTACCTGTTCTGTTATCTTACTGCATGTAAACCCCTTACAAATCTGTTGTCAGCATCAAGGACTGAAGTAAAAAAAGGACACAAGCTGAAAATTCAGCTTACTTCTAAAAAACTCAACAGTTTCTCACAACAGAAAACAACAGAAATTAGAACCGTCGGAATGAGTTTTTGATCTTAGATATTCACCAAAAAATCATTTAAAACAGGGGAAATAGTTAAATGAAGAAACACAAAAAAAAAGTGGAAGAATTTCAATTATGTAATTTATAATTTAGATTACTTCACAAATATGTATAAAAAAAAAAATAACAACGGGCAAAAAAACAGGAATATTATAATATCCTTTGTCGGAGTCCAGTGATGACTGTAAGTCACACACTGTCTTTTCCTGTTCTTTTCAGCTTAAAGCCGAAACCACAGATAAGCCGGGAAACACTGTGAATTTCCGCAAGCTGCTGCTAAATCGATGCCAGAAGGAGTTTGAAAAGGATAAAGATGATGACGAGATCTTCGAGAGGAAGCAGACCGAGCTGGATGCTGCCTCAGTGGTATAGTACTACCTCATAATATATGGGTTGGGATCTTCATTTAAGCACAAAAACGAGTCAAGTTGGTAGTTAAACTTGGCTATATGGTGGGAAGTTTTCGAAGGTGACCATATATCGGGAGGAAGCCACTATGCTAAGATTTTTCATACAGCTAACCATCCCTCGTCACGATTTCCTTTGTTCTCATCACCCCTTTCTATGTGACATTGTTTCTGTGGCAGGCGGAAGAGAAGCAGCGGCTCAGCGATGAGCTACAACAAGCTAAAGACCAGGCCAGGAGGCGCTCACTGGGCAACATCAAGTTCATTGGTGAGCTGTTCAAGCTTAAAATGCTAACAGAAGTCATCATGCATGACTGCATTGTAAAGCTGCTCAAAAACCATGACGAGGAGTCCCTGGAGTGCCTGTGTAGACTGTTGTCCACTATCGGCAAGGACCTAGACTTTGAGAAGGCCAAGGTACAACACACACACGCGCACACACACACACAGTGTTAGATAGTGTGACGAAGGGGAAATGGTATATATAAGTGCACACGTCACAGACATGAATGCATGCTGATAAATGTGCAGTTAGATTGTGTTTTAATTGGATGTTGTAAATGTAGTGTATGAAATGGACTCCCCAAACTGTTGTGGTCATCCTCAGCCTCGCATGGACCAGTACTTCAATCAGATGGATAAAATAATAAAGGAGAGGAAGACCAGCTCCAGGATCCGCTTCATGTTACAGGATGTGCTGGACCTTCGACGGGTAAAGCATAAACAACACGCACACATATACAGTACACACATGCTAACAAGGCATTGCAGCATATTACTTGGAAATCCTTGCAAAATATATGATAGTATTGCAGTGTGCATTCATGCGTTTTGCGTTTGATCACCTCCAGTAAATGTTTGAGAGTTTGTGGGGGATTTCAGTGTAGAGAGAATTTTGTCATTTTGTTATGTCACACACCTTATTGGACGTAGCGTGTGTGACTGTGTGTGTGGTGCTATAAACACAGCCCCACACTGGTCCTTTAGCCCTGGCCTGTATTTGGCTCAAATATGGGCTAAGAAAGAAATATTTTTCTCAGCTCTTTAACGGCAGCTCCTAAACACAGACAATAGACTGTTCCACACAAACTCCACCGTCTCTTCTAGCCGCATTAATTCAGTTCTACTAATGGATCAATTAACATGTATCTAGTATTTTCATCTTTTTGTGTCTTCTTCGATCATTTCCATTTAGTTGTGCTATTAAGCCAGTCCAGTGCTGTTGAAGCTTATTTCTCTAAAGGAATACTGCAGTCCTGTAGTTAGGCTCCCAGTCCCGCCCACACAGTGTTACAAAACTTGCTGTCTTCAGTGCTTTTACAAGCCAAAATCAGCTGCTCCAAGTCAGCACATTTGCCCAATTTAACTGTGAACACACACACACACACACACACACACACACACACACACACACACACACACACACACACACACACACACACACACACTTTGTTCATTCCTTTCTATGAAAAGGCTGAAGAGAAAAGTTAAGAGTCAGGATGTTGATCTCCTGATCCATTCCAGGTCTAGTCTCTCCCATGTAGGGATGTCATGAGAACTGATACTTAGTTAACAAGTTGATGCCAAAGAAGAACAGAGAATAGCTCTTTATCTCTATGACGCTGGTTAACTTTAACCAGCCTGGTTCTTTGTGAAAAAACGACGGCAGAGAGAAACGAACTTAACATACCTGCTGTTGGAAGGTGAACTCACTAAAGATAATACTGTATGCTGCTAGCTGTGTGGCGGTGCCAGGCTTTGGAGCTGTGGGTCCATCAGCTACCACCACAAATACAATTTAATTCTGTGTGAAATACTAAACTTATTGTTATCCGTATGCTGAAATACACATTATAAAAGAGTGTATTTTGAGGTACATAGGATTTACTGTTTTTTTTTTTATCGTGGTATATAATTGGGTAACAAGAGTCATGGAATTTCATTGGTATTGACTACTAAATTTCTGGTATTGTGACATCCCTACTCCCACACACACCATAGTAATAATAGGTATCCATTGTTAACATTTGTCAGCATTAATATTCCTAAATGCCTTTGTATCACCAGTCAAAATGAGAAATACTTCAGTACAATTAGGTCAGTGTGATGAGTCTACCACGCCTGATGCATATTCTTTAAAAATGTAAAGTTACAATCTCTTTTGTGATAAGCTTGCAAGTGTGTTTTTGAATCTCACTTCCCAAACCGCTTGCGATTTTTCATGGATATTAGAGGTGTGAATCTTCACTGATCTCCCGATTCGATTACGATTATCATGTCTTCGATTCAATATCTCGATGCATCACGATGCGTCAAATACATTTTTCTATTAAAGCCATACAGGATATTTAATTCATAGCTTTTCAAGCTTCAAAAACAAAACATTCTGCAGTGCTCTAATACTAAATAAATTGGATACATAAAACTACAGCACTGAGCACATGGCACTTCCTGAATGTGCAAAACATAACAGAATATGTAAACAAAAATGTTGTTAGGCCTACATTCAATTGTAAACAGAAATAATCGATTATTGCCCAGCCGATTATCGATGCAGCATCGTCCATGTCCACTATTCGATGCATCGATTATTTGATTCATTTCAACACCTCTAATGGAAATTTCGCCAGATAGACCCAGTTCGTAATACTGCAAATGCAAGGGCTTTCATCATCTATTTGGCAATAGATAGTGACTTAACAGACATTTATTTAAATGAAAATCTTTAAGATTATTACTTGAAGTTGTATAGTAGGAATTGGTGATATGAACAGAAGAATTTCACTTACACTACTTTAAAATAGCATCTCTAATATACAAAGTATTTAATAGTATGTTGCCAGACTGTATCCAAAGGCTGTTTCAAATAAGAGAACGCCATTATGAAGGGGAAGCTGTATTTTTACTAGACCAAAAAGCAGAACAAATGTAAAACAAAGAAGTGTCTCGGTGTATGAAGTTAAACTGTGGATAGGGCTGCTCGATTATGGAAAAAATAATAATCACGATTATTTTGGTCAATATTGAAATTACGATTATTTAACACGATAACTCATTAACAACATTTGGATATAATGGATAGTGTCCAGGGTATAATCTGTTAGTGTCAGTTATCTCACAGAAAGAGTCTTTGGATCAGAATACAATCTGTTTTACTACTGTTACAGATATCACACACAACGTTACACAGCTAATGAACAGTTGAACACACAACACAATGTGCATCTCACATCACATGTTCACTCACTATGCCCACTGCTACTGTCATTACTAAACGTGCCAAAATATCAACAATAATGTCGCCGTCAGTGGGCTTATTTGCTAGCTAACCTTAGGAAAAATCCAGCACATAGACGGTACCTTAGTAACGTTATGTGAAACAGGTGATTTAACATCCCTGCTCATTTACATACAGTTTAACAACAAAACTAAATGCTGAGGGAACATTACTATGTTTTTCATGTTGGTTTTGAGCAGTATGCCTATGCACCCCCACTAAGCTGGAAAAAGTTTTAAACAGTAAGTGAATACAGCGTGTCGGGCGAATAACGTCTCTAGACAGTATACTACAGCGGGGCAGAGGCAGAGGGACTGCAGGGTTAGCTAACGTTAGCTGTTCCCAGACAACTGAGAGGATTGGTTTTTGCTCACCAAACGCTGCTGCCATCTTTACTCGCGCTGACTTTTTCAATTCCAGCGGATGGTATGCACACGACTTGCCTCCCTGACTGGCTTCGGGAGGGGCGGATGTGCGCATGCGCGTGTCATTCAGAACACAATTCAAAATAACAGTGTTCTTGCAAAACAGAACGTGGCAAATATAATCGTTTTTTCTCGATTATACTATTTTGGTGATCGTTGGGAGCCGAAATCGAAATTCAATTAATTGCACAGCCCTAACTGTGGAATGAAAAAGTTTAACACAATCAACCGGTTTAAAAAATTATTTAAAATAAGGTGATTAACAAATATAAAACCGAAGTGTGAATGCCAGAAGGTGCACAAAATGTATTGGACTTCTTGTGTTGTACTGGGGTATATAGTGTATACTTAGTTTCTGTAACTTTGTAATTTTATGTAAAAAGGGTAGGTGTAATAATCTCCGGCTTGAGCCCACGCCTTTTTAATTATTTTTTATTAAAAAATAATTAAACTAAACTAATACTTTCAGATTTTTTAACTTTGACATATTTTCCCATCCAAAACTTCCAGAGAAGACATTTCATGTCAAAAATAGAACTGTCAATGTCATCACTCACCTCTGCCCTGTACTCCCAATCTGTCCCTCCATCCCATCCCAGAACAACTGGGTGCCCCGGCGAGGCGATCAGGGCCCCAAGACCATAGACCAGATCCACAAAGAAGCTGAGCTGGAGGAGCACAGGGAGCATATGAAGGTGCAGCAAGCCCTCATCTCCAAGAAAGAGACGGGTGGTGGCCCTGGAGGCAGGATGGGTGGAGGAGGTTCCGGAGGTCGTGGGGGCCCTCACACCCAAGGCCGTGGTGCTCCTCCCCAGGACGAGGGCTGGAATACAGTGCCCATCTCCAAGAACCGGCCTATTGACGCCTCTCGCCTTAGCAAAATCACAAAGGTAGGGGAGAGACGCCAGTGTTAATATGTATCGGAGTTATTAACCAGCTGGATGACTCTGCAAATTTGCTAACCATGTGGTTAAATTAGTTTAAACTTTCAACTGCAGCAAATTCATAGTTAGCCTGTTTTATAGTTGTAGCAGGTAGTGTGTATTTAACCAACAGTTTCTTCTTTCAGACTCCTGTTCTTGACTTCAACAATCAGCTGCTTGCCCCAGGAGGTAAAGGCACATGGGGGAGCTGGGGTAAGGGCAGCAGCGGTGGCACCAGTGCCAAACCTGCAGAGTCTGGTAGGTGTCCCATACTGATGTGATGATTATACATCAAATAAATGTAGTTGAGCACCTTAAGCAGAAACTCAACACATGCTATGTTGTGTACTTTCATCCCAAGGTGCAGAGCCAGGCGGCCGTCCAACCACCAGCACTCTGAACAGGTTCTCAGCCTTACAGCAGCCGTCGTCCTCCTCAGGCTCTTCCCTGGACTCGGACAGACGAGTTCCTCAGAGGTGAGGAACAGGACACAATTCTTGAAGCCTATTCAGAATCTCCACTAGCAAATGCACAGTGGGACCCTACAGAGTCAGACTCAGCCTTTGTGTTATCTTTTCCTGACTCTGCTCTTCCTCTGTCCTTCTACAGAAACAGCTCGAGTCGAGAGCGAAGTGATCGCTTCGACCGCTCTGATCGGGGCAGTGACCGATTTGAAAGACGGGATGAGCGGCGGGACGACCGTGATCGTAACCGACTGCAGGTCACCAAGCGCAGCTTCAGTCGGGAGAACGAAGAGCGGAGCAGGGAGAGAGAGCAGCGTGGGCCGGCCGATCCTGTCCGCAGAGTAGCGAGCATGACGGACGACAGAGGCAGCAGAGACAGAGCCAGGAGCAAAGAGAATGGTAGGACGCGTGACGTAGCGGTAGTGTAGATTTAAACTACATATTTAAATCCGAGAATAATCGACTGTGCTAAGAATAGAATTCTATGGGAAATCCAAATAATCTGAAAATATGTTTTGGACATTTCAGCCATTTATATCGGCGATCTATAAACTCTGAACTAGATTACTAGATACTTACCAAAAAAAAGTTATACAACAGGAAAGCTTTTTACTTTTGTTTTTTCTTTTAGCAAAAGTTAGCATAAATTAAAATAAAATGTGTTTTGTTTGAACAGTTAAGCGGGAGACAGCGGCTCCCTCTCCCCCTCTCCAGACCCTGACCACCACCAAGCCTGCCTTGACCGAGGAAGAACTGAGCAAGAAGTCGACAGCTATCATCGAGGAATACCTCCATATCAACGACATGAAGGTACACACTGAAATGAAAATGAAAAGAAACCACACTTTCCTTACACAGAAGTACAAATCAGTTTTTTCTTGTTCCATTGCTCACTCACTAAAAAATGACCCGCTGAAAACGCTTGTTCTTGTTCTGTCTTTACCTCGGTGCATTTCCGGTGGCACACCGGAATTCTTCAAATACTTTTAATGTTAGGAAGCCGAAGCAGGAAATGGTTGGTTTGCAAATACAGCCTATATTCTGACCGTAGGAGGCCTATCGCTGAACAGATAGGCTTCTATCAATAATATGCAATTACAAACCGTAAAGCTTTACTACCTGCCTGTATTGTTTCCTGTAAATCCCTTTATAGGGTTGCACGATATTGACAAAAAGTGATATTGCGATATCGATTATGAATATTAATATTAATTTTGATATTTTTAAACATGTAAAATTACAAAAGTTACGGGAAAACGCATCAAAATAGATTCATAACAAATTAAACGAGTTTACAACAAGGTTTATTTCAACTGACTCATATTGGACATATTGGACTGGTACAACATGAATCAATAAATAACGACCATGTCTACAAAACAGGATGTACAATATAAAATAAATAAATAAAGAGAGCAGGACATATGTAACTGGTAACTGGCCAATGAAATGATGATCATTATAGCATGTCAAACGGGCTCTAAATCGAACACAACTAAGCCACACAGCCAACGGACGGGACGCAGCGCTCCATAAAATAAACAAAATATTGCATACTTACCGCGACACTTTTGATATAATATTGCGCAAAGTGATATGCGATAACGATATTGAGTTGATATAGCTTGCACCCCTAATCCCTTATACTTGTTTATTTACAGGCACAGTTTCATCCTTAGAAGTGTGCCAGCACCCACTAACAGCCTTACAACAATCTGTATGTCCTTCTCTGTCCCTACAGGAGGCTCTACAGTGTGTGCAGGAGATGAACAGCACTCAGCTGCTCTTTGTGTTTGTACGAAACGGGCTGGAGTCGACGCTGGAGCGCAGCACCATCGCCAGGGAGCACATGGGCCTGCTTCTGCAACAGCTCATTAAGAACGAAATCCTCCCAACACAGCAGTACTATAATGGGTCAGTATGGAGCCGCAGAGAGGTGGTTCAGTACGATAAGTAATGTAGTATGTGCATAAAAGGTGTCATTGACATTCACAGAAAACTATGAATATGTTTACATGTCATAAGTAAATATATAAATCTGAGAGCAAGTGCAGTTGGACCAAACTCTTCTGTGACATGTTAGCAGAGTTTTTAGTGTTGACTGAAATAAAGTATGTAACGATTTAAAATGAACAGATTTTAGCTAATGAATTAGTCTCTGAAAAGTTTGAAAGCAGTTGCTGAAATTGAGTAATCTTTCTAACCACTATGCTTAGCCAAGACGTTTCCATATGTTTGTGTCAGTGAGGTGCCATAATGCTTAGTTTTCCCATCTGTTAAGTCATTTTGAACTTGTTTTTCCTCCTTTTTAAACCTTGAATAATCGTTGAAATGTGTGCACTGTGTGTTTCCTCAGGCTTCAGGAGCTCCTGGAGGTGGCTGAAGACATGGCAATAGACATCCCCCACATCTGGCTCTACCTGGCAGAACTGATCACTCCCATGCTCCATGAGGGAGGCATCCCCATGGGAGAACTTTTCAGGTTAGTCCCCAGGCCTCACTTGGCCCCTCAGCATGTCAGCAAGGGAAATCTGCAAGAGAAGATACCTTTCTGGCTGTTTGTCTAACCTGTGTTGACCTTTTTATGCTTCCAGGGAGATTTCAAAGCCTTTGATCCCCCTGGGCCAAGCTGGAGTCCTGCTGGTCCAGATCCTCACTTTACTCTGCAAAGGAATGGTAAGAACCAATCACTTATAATCCTTTTCTATATTATTTTGTATCTAATAGTGTATTCTTCTGACTGATAAGGGTTTTAGAATATTTTTTAAAACCAATACTAATTGAATGCAGTTCTGCTTAGTACTGTTTTTTTGCCAGTCACACTGAGCATGTAAAATTTGAATCAGTTCATTTGGCTTGTTGATGCCAGTGTGATCAGTGTATGTGTCCATCCGTCTAACAACCAATCTGCATCTCCATCATTAGAGCCATAAAAAAGTGGGCACCATGTGGAGGGAGGCTGGCCTCCGGTGGAAAGACTTCCTCCCCGAGGACGTAGACGTCAACAAGTTTGTGACAGAAGAGGTGAGAGGTCGCGCACCAGCTTCCTCATTAGCTGTATATTAAACAGTTGTTAATCATCCATTATATTGGAGGCCTTTAGTATAGGTATGATACTCCACTATAGTATCAAAACAGTATTAAATATTTGCTGACAGGATTCAGTTTCAATAGAAACCATTTATGAAGTGCAACATTACAATATTGTAAGCTCCCATTTTTGTGTTACACCAGAAACCAAACTTCATGATTGTGAACACTGTATTCCCTTTGTCTTATTACTGTGGTCAAAACTGATTGTGTAGAAGTTGAATGTGAGTTTGCTTTCAGGCACTGAATAAGAAGTGGAGCGAGTAGAAGTAACATGAGTATTTTGAAAAGATGAGCAAAAAGCCTGTTTCTGTCTCCATGGTGCTAACTAGCATGTGGAGTTCACACTGGGCGACGAGTCGGAGGAGAGCAAAAAGAAGCTGAGCTCTGCAGAGCTGACCAAACAGCTGGAGAGACTGATCCAGGACAAGGCCAACAACCAGAGGATCTTTGACTGGATTGAGGTTTGTATTCCTGCTTGAGTGTAATTTATAGCAGCGGTCCCCAACCTTTTTTTGAGCCATGGACCGGTTTCATTGAAGACATATTTTGATGGGCCGGTCTTCAAGGTGTGGCGGATAAACACGAGAAAATAAAATGATACAACCAGCATGAAAACAAATATTTAATAATAAATAAATAAATAAATGTATTTTTATATATATATATATATATATATATATATATATATATATATATATATATATATATATATATATATATATATATATAGATATAGATATAGATATATATATATATATATATAGATAGATAGATAGATAGATAGATAGATAGATAGATAGATAGATATATGAAAACAAATGTAAAATGCATGAAAAACACAATTTACCTTCAGTGGAAGCCCTGCGCTTGTTTCTGTGCAACCAAACGGACCTATCTGGGGCTAACGGGAGACAGTGACACCCGAAGTGCGTTCCTTATGTCCAGTTTATTCTGTGATTTTGTTTTGATTGCTGTCGCAGCAAAAAATCAGGGTGCTTGTTCCCCATGTGCCGAAAGTTATGTGCCGAGCCTTATTTGCTAGCTTGTCGACACATATTATGCAGAGCGCGAGAATCACCTGTTGCGATAAATCCGTATTTTAAGTAGGGCTCCTGGTATTGTCTGTTCATTTTTTTTTTGACGTTGTAGGCTCCTCTTCTGTCTCCTCTTCTGTCTCCTCCTCCGCGGGCCTTTCCCCCTGAGCTGAAAAAGTTCTGCAAAGACGTTTGTTTACTCATTTTTTTAGCATGTTGGGGGGTTTCACTGAGCGGTAAATATCACGTTACGTTTCAAAAGGAAGAGACACGTGAGAGATGGGAGAGAATCTGGTCATTTTTCGTAATAACATATCTTTTAGACTCTGATAATCAATTAAACAGAAAAAACTGTGCGGCCCAGTACCAAATGACCCATGTACTGGTACATGTCCGCGGACCAGTGGTAGGGGAACACTGATTTGTATTAGTATTTATTGCATTCTTTTACTTCCATCTTCATTTACGTTTGTTTCCATTCACAATCAACCTTTTTTAAGGGCTTAAAATTAGGTTTTGTTATATATATATATATATATATATATATATATATATATATATATATATATATATATATATATATATATATATATATATGCAATGCAATGCAAGTTCACAACAAAAGACCTTTCCTTTATAACTAATGTGATGAACTCAAAGTTTCGATGTTTACAGGTTACGGGTTCCAACGAGCTGTTATCACATGTTCCTTTCTGTCTGCTATTAATGAAGCGGTTTAGATTACCTCCAGTTTTCTGCATGTCTGTTAATGAATTTGTCTTGTGTAGGCCAACCTAGATGAGCAGCAGACCTCCTCCAACATGTTTGTCAGAGCTCTGATGACCTGCGTCTGCCAGTCAGCAGTCATCTGTAAGTCAGCATGTACCCTTTACGTCCCTCATTAGAACCTACTCATGCAGGACTGCGGATGAAACGGATATCGCTAATCACTATGGAAATATGTCATCAATACTCGTCAAGTCAATCCTAACTCAAACTATGCCATTTGAGTCCCTTTTTAAATTATGTTTTTCCAAACTGACTGCCTGCAGGTGAGAACCCCAACAAGGTGGACAGCGAGCAGATCAAACTGAGGGCCAAGGTGTTGCAGAAATACCTGAAGGATGAGGAGAAGGAGCTGCAGGCTCTGTATGCCCTGCAGGCCCTGATGGTGCAGATGGAGCAACCTGCCAGTGAGTGGCTGCTGTCAAGTTGTTCTCCCCGTTGTCCTTTGTTAACCTCTTTCAGAAATGTTTGCTTGTGTGCATTATTGCTATGTTAGTCTTCTGCAAAAATAATGCAGGCAAAATGACTTTTCAGATGTAAACTCTGATCAATTGTTCTTGTTCAACTTTTTCACGTGGATCTGGTTTAAAATATAGTTACAATTGCCATGAAATGCCTTGTGAACGTTCTTCGTCTCTTCCCTCCTTCAGATCTGCTGCGGATGTTCTTTGACACTCTTTACGACGAGGACGTGATCAAAGAGGAGGCCTTCTACAAGTGGGAGTCTAGCAAGGACCCCGCCGAGCAGCAGGGCAAGGGCGTGGCTCTTAAGTCCGTCACCGCCTTCTTCACTTGGCTCCGCGAGGCCGAAGACGAGGACGAGTCCGACAATAGCTAGGGGCCCCTCAAGCCGCTGGGTGAACTGGTGGGAGTTCAGAGAGTATCATTGGGCAGAGCAATCGTTCTGTTGATGATTCAGAAGACACTGAGTCAGCAAAAACCTTCAAAAAAAAAGCAAGAAAAAAATTCTTCATCTGGGAGAGATTGTATCAAGGATCGAACGTTCGATCATGTTATTTTTTTGTTTTAGTTTTTTTTGGGGGGGATTTCTTGTTTTTCCTTGCGCAACTGAATGTGTTTTTTGAAATGAATTCAATTACAGAATTAAATAGAGAGATTAGTTATGAAAGAGAATGCTGAGAAGCGTTACAAGCCGTGGGAGATAATGCTGTTTCCTTCACTATTTTTTTGAAGTTTATCTCCTGTTTTCAAATGGCTTGTCCTCGCCACAGCAACACTATTCAAGACACTGCTTAATGACAGATATTTAAAACGCCTTTAAAAGGCTGTTCACATCTATATTTTTGATGACTTTATCCTTTAGCATGTGAACACGACACAGCAACATTGTCATGTCACATGTACGGTGTTTGAGCTACATGAGGCGCTTATGTAGACGGCAAGCTTTTGTTTCTCTTTTTTCCGGCGTTGGATGGTTGGAGTGTGCGTTTTTATAATAAAATAGAAAACTACAAAGAAGAGTGGCGAGAGCTGTGTAACGGACATTTCAGACAGGAGTTAAAGTAACGGTTGTTGACTCCCGAGGATTTCACACAGACTTTATGTGGACCGTGTCACTGAGGAGCGGGGCAATGAACATTGACCATTTTGCTGCTGAGGGGGGTACCCTAAACCCCAAAATACCCTCCCATGTGTCGGTTTGACCTGTTTCCTGCGCTTCAAAAAACAAACTCTGGACTGGAGAGCAAGAGCGAAAGGCTCACATCAGCACCCTCCTACAAAACCTGTTGTGGGATTTAAAAAAGATAAAATAACATTAATAAGACTTGGGGGAAAAAAGTATACAAACAAATCCACTCTAATGAAAAAGAACTTAAAAAAAAAAATACAAAAAAAAAGTTAAACAGTACGAATCCTACGGCCTTTTCTGCTTCCATGAGTGGAAATGCATTTCAGGAGAGTTCTGTAAATATATAAATGGTTTGTTTTTTTTGTTTTAGTTTTTTTCAAAGAACAGTGCTTAGGTAATGCCATGTTATTTTCCCCTCATCTTAAACAAAGTCATTTCCCTGTATTTATATTTTTCTCTCCTCAGCCGGCAGAAGGTGCTTGTAATTATCCAACCCGAGTCATTGATTACAATTTAATTGAAAATTTGTAAATACTTTTTTGCTTTACTTTATTAAAAATATATTTAATTAAAGTAAAATTAATGCCTCTTTTCACATCCAAAACTGGAAGAGATAATAAAGATTGTTGCCAATAAAAGAAAAACTCCCATACTTGTGCGTTTGTGAAGGCTGTTTTAAGGCGGCTTGTCCTGCTAATGTGGGACTAAATACTACGTTCTCTCTGTTCTGCCCCACAACAGCTGGTGTTTCTTGTGTTCTTAAAGCCATTCAAAGTAAGCTCTGTGAATTACACGAATGTGTATAATGTTTTGTGAACTACTCTTTTTTTTTTTTTTTTTTTTATGCTTTCTTATGGGCATGGCGCATCTCTGGTCAGAATTTCCAAAAACATTCCCCCTTCAGCCACCTAATCTTGCATTGTGCCACAGTTTTATATAGGCTTTTTGAATTAACAGAAAAAAGGGTCAAGGTCTATTTACTAGTTTTTTCCAGAGCTTTTAACCCACATCTCATGGTCGTCATCTGCGGATGAAGTTTGCTTAGTTGTCATGGAGATGGCTCCGCTGTCATCCCCTAACACCCAGGTATGTAACCTAGGTCACGGGATGACAACCGAGCAAACTCCATCTGCTGATGAAGGCAGATTCAGCGGTTGCCAGCTATAGTTGACCTTGATTTTTTTTTTTGTCAAACTATAAACTAATGAACCTAAACAAACGCTCAACTCTTGCATAGGCGTTCATTACAAACACTAGCTGTCACATTTTAAGATGGGGGGGTGGGGGCTCTTTCTCAGCTGGCCTCTGATATACCTAATTCTAACAAGCATTCAAACAATTTCCCATTTAACAGCTAGTCTAAAGTCATGGGGGTAGTAGTATCTAACGTATCATTTATTCTGTGATATCCTTGATTGAACACTGATAGTACTCAAAGTCCCTGAGGCAGTGTCTTGTGACCAACAGCCTGCTGACTAAAGCCCTTCAGCTGGCCAAGAGGGCTGTGGTTGCTGGGAGGAATAATGTAACTGGTAGCTCGGACAACAGGCTAGAGAAAATGGATGAAGCAGCTGTGATGTCATCCCCCTGTTTCTTAAAGTGGTTGTTGCACAGACAGGGCTTCACACAGCGTTGGACTTCTTGGGAAACTCCAGAAAATAAAACTTGGCCATCCTCCAATCTTTGCTATTTGGTTACATGAGTAGTTGGCTAAGTTTCAGATGGATAAACAGAAACAAAACAATGATTCTGCAAAGAATAAATCTAAATCTTTCTTCCTGTCAAGGTTTCCATACACAGGATTTGAATGATTGTAAAGGGTTTCTATTGTGTATTCTCCAAATATGGTGCAATTAAGTAATTTTGCAAAAAGTTGCATTTTAAACCAAATTATTTGCATCCTAAAGGTTTGGAGCACTGCAGTATTTTCTTAATACATCCTGATTTGAAGGGGCAATTTTAATTATAACTTCTTGAAATTTATTTTATCCATTGCCACAATTATGATTTGCTGAATTTTCAAAAAGTATTTAAAAAAAAAAAAGTCTCTTTTGCTGATATAATTGCTGATTTGATCCAACATTCATGAACTTAACACATACAAGAAGGGCAGGTTTAAACTGAGGTATAGAGCCGGTTTCTGTGGTTGCAGTGCGGCACGTCAGACTCTACAGCTGTGTCTGTAAACCCCAGATACATAGAATGGGTGTTCACTTGTAACCAGCATCAAGCTTGGTAGCTTTTTTACATAAAATTACATGTAACTTATTCCTGGCATTGGCACTCGGTTAAGGCACCACAAAATAGAACACAATTTCTATCAAACAGGGGCCATAAAGCTATCAAGAGTATTTTTAATTTTTTTTGGCAGGGGATCTGTTCAATACGATTTTAATGTTCACTTAAAGACATGATTTAGTACAGAATTATATAGCAGTGATAAATTCCATGCACTCGCACTACGAATGGAAGAAAAGGTAACCATACTGAACATTCAGTGGTCAGTGTTCATGTTTGCCTTGCATTTATGTGGGTTCCCTCTGGATGCTCCAGTTTCCTCTCAGTCCAACAACATGCAGGCCAGATTAGCTGGAGCCTCTCCTCGAAATAAACATTCTTAAGCAGCGACACAGAAATCACTGCTTTTAGACGGTTGTCCAACGTAGTTATTAAAAAAGCTGCTCTTATGTATCTCTGCCTTTTTTAAGATGGACTAGTTGTAATTCACATCTGAATAAGCTTGAGAAGTAAACATATTGCAAGAAAGTTGTTAGAGTCCCCAGACCGTACAGAAATATCGGTGCTGGGGAGGGGAGTGGGCTTCACACTCTGGCTCTCAGCCCCTAACACCAGCCAGAAATAGAAAGTGTGGTTGTCCTGGACCGCTCCTAAATGCAAATTGGTCCAAAAGAGTGTGTATGCTCAGCAAACTGCTTCAGCAAATAAAAAATATAAAAATAACTCAGCACCTCAGCGTTTAACACATTTTTACTTTCAACATTTACAGGCCGTCGATTATATTTGATCACTTCAGATCTCTGTTGCACAGCCCACACACTTTTGGAGTCCCATCTACCTCATAACTGTTTCCCTGTTCAACTGCTCACATGTTCTCTGTTAAGCAGCACTTCACACACAATACAGCAGAAACCTTTGTAGGCTGTAATTCAGCCTCTCTGTAACCTTACCCAGAGTCAGGCCATCATTTCAAACTGCCTTTATCAGCTTATCTTGCTTGTTACGAGACATGCTCTATCCCTGCTGAAATGCTCTGCCTTATCTCCAACCTGCTTTCACTCAGGGGCAGTATCACAGTCGGCTGCTCCCACTTTTCAGATGACATTTTCACACTGTTGCGTCACAGGTAGACCTATCATTCCTTTCTATGTAATTCTTCCAAAGTATATTTGCACAGTGTATTGTGAAGGTTCAAGGTTCAATTTATTCACAAAAAAATTAAAAGACAAGTAAAATCATAAAACATAATGACGATATTTCAAATGGGACACCCTGGTAAGCTTATTTAAAGCTTGTGTAAAGGGGCCCAGGCACTAGCAAATAATACACATAATAACAAAAGGTTAGTGGCCAGACAGGCACTGTACAGTTCAGTTTGTAATAGTTCAGAATCCAGAGGGGAAATCCTGAGAGAACTTACAGACATTGCATTCCTACTAGCAGATATTCTTTTTTTCCATTTCATCAGATCAGCATGTTTGAGCAATTGTTTACTTTTATTCTGATGATGATGCACAGGTTTACGTAATTTCTGAGCTGAAAACACTTCTTTTTTTTTTTAAGTAATAGCCATCTCTGCAGTGGTGAGGTCACATTAGATGAGTAAACAGTGAGATGATGACATGGTTGTTGGAATGTATTTATCTACTAAATTGCACCTATTGAAAGTTGCTCTGTTAGTAGTATCGCATTGCCAGACCTTTCTCTACAGCTTGTTGGCAACAAAATCTACACATTTTGAAAATGTTTTTTATCTTCTGTAGGACATGTGTGCTAAATGTGAATGTTTCTAATGTCCAGATCTTCCCTGGGGGGGCGAACCTACCTGACCTGTAGGACCCCGACCTCCAGCAACTCTCTACATCAGCAAACAAACAAGAGACTGGCTGCATATGATTCAAAAAGCAGTATGTAAGTTTATAAGGAGATGAGTTTCTGGTTTTTCGTTTGACACTTAAGATTGCACATCTGCTTAATGGTTTGTGGATATTGCTTAAATATCATTTGAAGCCATCTGCAAAATGTTTTTTAAATACATTTCTTAGTTTTATCTGCATCTGCAGCCTGCTAATGGGTTTTAAATGGTTTACAGAACACCCTTCTGTGCACATCTGTTGACTGTTGTAGAAGGGATGCAGGATTGTTTGCAGTTTGTAATGTGGGTGAACTGAGGCAGGTAAATCCAAAAATTATCCAAATTCCAAAAACCCACTTTTAGGTGTGCTCTTTTCCTGTGTCTGCAGGGTGTTTACAATCCAACCCTAACCCTAACCCCAAAAAAAACGCTCAATAGTGTTTAAAGCCCTCCTTCCAGGCAGCGCTGCGACCGTTGACTTCAAGGCACCTAACCCTAACCATAACCATTGCCTAATCCTAGTGCCTTCCAGGCAGCACTGGAGACGTTGGGGGCTTAAAACACCGATAAACATAAAAAACACTCAAAAGGTTCAGTATGTATACTAAGAAACAACTGATTTTCAGGTGTGCTGTTGATGTACACTATTGTGCCACAATGCAATGCACAAAGGAAACAAATTATCGCAGGTCAAGGGACACTTCAAGTCACACACTGTATTCACTTTGTATATTATATCACTAGATAATAATACACTATAACTACTATGTTGTTAGAATTGTATTATATGCTGTGTCATCTGTTATTTTCTATTGCTATTATATATCTCCTAGTATTGTATTATTACTTTATAGTTTGTAAAAATTACATATACAGTACTGCACATATATAACACTATACTTTAAGATATTATTATGTATATCATACTTATTATTCATACCTTATACCATGTTCTTTCAGGTGGTTAGTGTAGTATGGAATGGGAGACAGCATCGGTCTCTTCCTCACACTCACTTGAGTTCAACTAAAGTATTCACCATCTTAACTACACTAGAGGGGGCCCTCGCACTACTACCCACATTCAGTATAGCAGTAGGTTTTCATGACCGCTTCTTCGGAAATAATTCCCCGCTCAAAAAACATCAAAATATAATACATTTCGGTAAAATAGTAATTATTAGCTTTTCATATTGGAAACATACGTTACAACCTGTTTTTGATGGAAAATACGTGTGAGATTGAAGACAATTGAGTCTTTCTACAGCCAATTTTTAGTAAATAAAAATCTAAAGACAGGAGGGGACAAAGACTGACAAAGTGACACAGAGCCACCTTAAAGTTCACAAATTCACCTTTTACAAAATATTTACTTCTGTGGAACATGGACTCAGATTGGACTGAGCCTGGCCCCTGGATATTACACCATTCATCATCCAACTGTGGAGGGTTTAAATGGCTGAATTGCTTTGAACTCCCAATGCCATGACACTTGGAGTATCCTTTACATAGGCTAAATCTACTTGCAGGCCTACAGGAGAATATAGGCTCCTCTTCTCATTTTCTACTATTAAAATGTTGAAAATGTTCTCTTTGGGGCTTTAAATTGACTATTGTGAGTGTAGGACCAACATATAGCAGCATAAACAGAGCCATTCTCTTTCTGGCTGCCTGAAGACCTCCCGTCCCAGGATTTACTCCGGGGACCAGTGATAATAAAGCTCCCCTGACGCATCAGCATACCCCACAGGGCATACATTTGAAGATATTAAATACATGTAATAGTTTTCTTGCCGAGAGTTAGTTCAGAAGATTGATAGCATGCTGTGTGTTCGCTATTAATGAAGCTACAGCCAGGAAACAGTTAGCTAGCTTAGCTTAGCAAAAAGACTGGCAACTGGGGAAATGCTATCTATCTTGTCTAATGGAAACTAAATCTGCCTGCCAGCACCTCTGAAGTTCAGATAAGATAAACTGTGTTAATTACTAGCTGTCTTTATGCTAAGCTAACCGACTGCTGGAGTTAAATTCATATTTAGCGTACAGACATAACAGAATTATCAATCTTCTCAACTAACATTCAGCAAGAAAGTGAATATGTATCCAAATGTCAAACTATTCTTTAAATAATATTTTTATTTTTCATCCATTTTTTCCACTAACTGTACTCTTGTAACATTAGAACCGTCCATTATGTTATGTTTTACTTTTTTTTTCTCTACCTGACTAATAGCTGCCATGATGACCTGTTTTTTCCCCATGGTGGATCATTGCAGTTGCACACAAACACACACAGCCGTGTGTACAGCAAGATAATGAGCTAACATCACACCATCATGAATCATAACCCTGTAGCAGATGGCGGCGGGTGTGTGTGCAACAGGCTGCAGTCCCCGCTGGCTGCTGAGACCCACACCAGTGAGGACAGAGTGGTTGACAACATGTCAGCCAGTTCAACTCACCACGCAGTCTACCTTCCCCAGTGGTGGAAGAAGTACTCAGGTCTGTTATCATCAGTGGTGGAATGTAAAGTACATTTACTCAAGTACTGTACCTAATTTCAAATATGAGGTACTTGTACTTTACTGAAGTCTTTCCTTTTAAAGCCACTTTCTACGTCTACTCCACTACATTTCAGAGAGAAATATTATACTTTAATCTGACAGCTTACTTTACAAATTAAGATTTTGGCACGCAAAACACATGTAGTTTATAAAATAGGCTGTTTTAGTATGAATTAAACTAACTAACAGTATACAGGCCTACAACACTTAGTTTATTGACAGAACTATTTTGAACGTTTCCAGTTTCTAAAATGTGAGGATTTTTCTGCATTGAGTAGGCCTACTTTTACTTAAACTTTACTTGAAGTACATTTTCCTAAAGATACTTACATACTTTTACTTAAGAAACATTTTCAATGCATGACTTTTAATTCCAAAAGAGTATTTTCACAGTGTGGTATTAGTACTTTTACCTAAGTAAAGGATCTGAATACGTCTTCCACCACTGGTTATCATATAGCGCTTTTCTTAACATGGTTAAAGTGCTTTACAGAAAAAAGCATAACCACTATAAACAACAATAAAAACAAGTACTAACAAACAAGCAAGTATTGTCATCAATGTAATAGCCTACCCACAGTAAATTTACTTTTAAATTAATCATTATGCATAACATATACACAACTACATATCCCTATACATATCACTAAATAATGTTGCAGCTGGTAAAGGTGGAGTTACTTTTAATAACTTGTCTGTGTAGCCTGTGAATTTTTTTTCCAGGGATCAATAAAGTCTTATCTTAACCTATAATAATTCATCATCATTTATTTGTTGATACTATTTTGTATTGATAATCTGAATCTTTAATGTAACTACAATTTTCAAATAAGTGTAGTAGGGTACAATATAATATAGTAGTGTTAGTAGCCTACAATATTTCATTAGCAAGTAACATAAAATGTAAATACTCAAGTAAAGTACAAATAGCTAAAATTTGTACTTAAGTAGGCTACAGTACTTGGGTAAATGTACTTTCCAACACTACATTTAAAATGTCTTAAATTATAATTTTGACTTTGTGAAAGGTGCAGATATCTTGAATTGTTTCCACTACGGTGTTAGGTCTTCACACGTGAAGCCCCCACACCCAGTATTAGAGTATATAATCAGTAGTTCCACATGGAGATGTTTTCCTTTTAGTAGCTCTACGTGTTTCCATTGACAGTTGTAAAAAAACACAATCCTCAGATAATTCACTTTAACCCATTTTGCATAAAATTACCACAGTCCTCGTCATCAACTGCCCCTCCGCATTAACAATGCTTATCAGTGAACTAATTGGGAACATTAGGGTACACCAATAAATGTCTCATCATCAGTGTGACTCATGGTACCTGTTGAATAAGTAGAAAAAACACGCTTTTGCATCAGTTGCCATGTTACCTCTTTTTTCATCACCGTCAGTGATGGAGAAATTTTGGACAAGCAATCAAACAAAACATGATTTCAGATACAAATATTCTTCTCTCGCTAATGTATTCATTGAAAAATAGATGGCTGAGTGGTTGTGCCACTCGGCTCAGTCCCAGCGGACTCTGTCTTTCTCACTTACATAACCGTGTCCCCTTCTGCATTATCTGTTGGATACAGCCCATTTATGATTTGAAATCGCACGCACACACACATACACACACACACACACACACACACACACACACACACACACAAACACACACGCTCTTTCCACAGCTGTGTGTTACATTACCTACCATTCCTTTGATCTTTAACACAGGGTCATAAATAATGCCCTAAATATGTTCTTATCATTAAACACTATCATTAAAGCTTTAACTACTGTCAATAATTAATTCCTTAGATTTAAACTGTTACATACTGTTTACTGGTTCAAACTGACACATATACAGAATCTTATCTATCCGTTCACTATTTTTGTCATTTAGCTATTTGTGCATTGTTATTCCTATCTTTGGCTCCAACCCAACCGCGACACACTTTCCAGTCAGGTTATAAATTTGCCAAAGGCCTATGGGTAATTATGCATTTATGCTGTTAAAGACGATTGGCAGCTGGTGTGATTGGAGACAAGCATTATTTCAGTCGAAGAAGTGATCTTTGGGAAGGTTAGAGGAGCGCTTCGCCAGCTTGAACATGGAATTGACAAGAGTGGTCATCTCAGCTCTCTTTCTGCTGGTGGCATTTGGATTGTCTAGTGCCAAAGGTAAGAAAAAAAAGAAGGCCCGTTTTGTTTGGTGAACTAGTCAGTTTGCTCACTTCAGTGATGCACACCTTTTATATACATTTTTATCTTTATTTGTATTATTCTTCAGCTTCTTCTTCTGCTGGACTTTGTGAGGCTTAACATCCTTATACTTGTTCTGGAAACTTCCATCTCTTACTCTTTCAACTAATAGTTCAACTGCTTTCATCTCTTAGTCTTTAAATGGCAATTCAACTGCTTTCACCACCAACAAATCAACTAACTAATTTATAATTTTCTCTTCAACTTACACATTTCAGCTGTCTCAATGCTTATACCTTGATGGACACTTCAAACCCTTTCAGGTCTTGGATCTTCACCTTTGAACCACAACTTCCATTGTTCATACACAATCTATTCCAACAGCTTTTATTACACTTCAGCCAACAGATTAACTTTTCTTCAGCACTTCCACTTGAACAGCTATTTCAACTTCTTTCAGCATTTGTATTTTGACTGCCGCCTCAACTACAACTTTAGTATTTCAACTATTTCAAATGTTTCAACTGTACATTTTCAGTAGTGAAGGTACATAATTTTTTTAGTTTTCCAACCGTATCCTCCTTACACACAAACTGGCAGGTTTTTCCTTTGGATCACAAAGGCCTGAAAATGTTGAGCTTGATGTATGATCATCACCTTTTTACCTTGGAGTCAGACTTCTTTTATATTTTTCCATGTGCTGTTTTAAAATTTAATCACCATCTATTCAGGGCTTATTTTCTCCTCTAACTTTGTGTTGTCTTTTTACCCTCATTTTGGTTTTCCTCAGCTTCCACCTTTCCTTTCATCCTTTACAATCCTTTACTCTTTTTGTGTACTTCCCTACCCACTCGTTTTGTAAGGGGCTTCCAAACTTTTCAAATCAGCACACTCAGTACTTGTGGAGTTGTGCAACTGGCTGCTGATCAGCATTTATTGCTTGTTAGTGGACTACTGTATCATACTACCTGTTACAGCACAGCTAGAAGTACTGTAGTATGAGAGCATGTCAGGGACGTATGACAGCTACAAATACACACACACTCAAGTACCAAAGGGCCTAAACAAAGAGCAGTCATCTCTTTGTTTTTTATTTCTGCTCACATTGATCTTTGCAGGATGCACACAAATACAGAATACATTTAAGTTTGAAGTTTGTTCAAAGAAGAGTTGCACCTGTAGTGAGACTTGTGATTCCCCGAAAAGCATGTTGTGCTTTAATTGGCAGCTTTTGTTCTGTAGTTGCTCATCTTTTGGTTATTACACTGTAAAACCTACAAAGCATAAAGAACATACCAATTACACAATTAACACCACTACTATTATTTCTGCACTGAAACCAGTCTGATCTGTGTCTTCACCTATAGTTGAGGAGGAGAACCCGGAGTTCTGGAGGTCACAAGCCCGGAAGACTTTGCAGTCAGCGTTGGACAGGAAGCTCAACACCAATGTGGCCAAGAACATCCTATTTTTCCTCGGAGATGGTAGGTTACACAACACGCTAATAACACTAAACAGTCTTGGCTGGCTGAAAAGGTAAGATAAGGAGAATCAGGAACCAGTGTCTGACCTACCATTTTAAATACTTTGTAATTTTGGTCCTGGTCTGCACTGATTCCTGTCTGTTTCATCAATGTGCAGTGCAAACACAGATTTCACAGACAACAAGAAGATGTGGCTAAGTACAATAATACTTTAATCTTTACAGCAGGAACAAACTGCGGAGAGACATTTCAGTTATTGTATTGTATAATTATTGTAGAGTAAGTTATGGGTTTATCGAGGCTGGAATTAATAGTGTGTGTGTGTGTGTGTGTGTGTGTGTGTGTGTGTGTGTGTGTGTGTGTGTGTGTGTGTGTGTGTGTGTGTGTGTGTGTGTGTGTGTGTGTGTGTGTGTGTGTGTGTGTGTGTGTGTGTGTGTGTGTGTGTGTGTGTGTGTGTGTGTGTGTGTGTGTTTGTGTCAGGTATGGGAATCACAACGTACACAGCGTCTCGTATCCTCAAGGGACAGCTGGAGAACCAGACAGGAGAAGACACAGTGATGACCATGGACACCTTCCCTAACGTGGGACTAGCTAAGGCACGCAAGCACACACACACACACACACACACACACACAAGCACACACACACACACACACACACACACACACACACACACACACAATGGACAGGTTGTACAGATAAGATAAATCCCTTTGAGAAAAATGTGAATTTGTGTGTGTGTGTGTGTGTGTGGCGCAGACCTACAGTGTGGACTTCCAGATTCCAGACAGTGCAGCCACAGCCACAGCATATCTGTGTGGAGTGAAAACCAACCTGAACACTATCGGAGTTAGTGCAGCGGCTCGCAACGGAGTCTGCAAGACTCAGAAGGGCAACGAGGTCACGTCCATCCTGAAGTGGGCCAAAGATGCGGGTAAGACTAGTGCTCAATAGCAAAAATACTAATAAAAACTCCTTCAAAACAAGACACCATAAGAAGAATAGCTACAGGCTAAAAAATCACAATTGTGTTTATATTATAGAAGATACCACACACTGGAAAAGGATGTGTCTATAATTCCCCCAGTTTGGTAACACTTTAACCCAGCATTCATAATCAATATAGAAACATTTTATAAATGGTTAATTAATCACTGTAAAGTAATTGCAAGCAGAGACATTGTAATTTATACCAATTATAACTGCCCTGTGAAGCTATGAACAGAAAATGAATGATTGATAACACAGCACAACATGAACAAATCCTTACAGTGTGTTAAAACAACAAATCCTCCCAACCAACAATATAGGTTGTGTATTCCTATCCTCTAATACGACCCACAGGAGTGTTTATAAAGTAGCACTCCTAGCGGTGGCAGGAAATTATGACCAACAGTAGCATTTTCTGCATCCTTATCCTTATATCTAAACCAGAGAACGTAACTGTCATAGGTTTAAACACCTCATTAATGTTTGGTGTGGTTACGTTTAGGCACATAAACTAGTCACTTAAGTTTAGAAAAGAATTGTGGTGTGAGTTAAAATCAGTGCGTTTGTTACGTTGCTTCACTTCTGGTAACGCACATGACTCAGAACGTGATGTAGTTCCGTTTGAGCGTGAAGATTAATTCATGACGTTGAAAATGGTAGTTTGACAAAACTACCATTTTTTAGTCGCATCTTCTTCAGCAGATGGTGTTTGCTAAGTTGTAATGGGAGAAGAACAGAGGAGTTATAGTTGTTAACAAATACATCAATAAGCACTTTAAAATGTACTTACATCTACAACCACATTATTGTGTGTTATAAACCATTTAAAAAAATGGAAATAAAAGGAATAAAGGGTTGCTTACATTTATTTGAATGATTTAAAAATGAGTCTTGATCCACTGCATCAAAGTCACTGTTTAACTAAGGCTCAAAGGAGGCAACTCCTTTATTAATTCATTGTTTTACCAGTCAGTCCATTATGCTAAATGTCAAATGTAAAATAGAATATGCTAATACAACAACTACTGCACTTGTGATAGTGGTGATTTCCTGCTAATGTAAATAAGCTCAAATATAGCGCATACTGCCATGGCTGACAATTCTGAAGGGATAATGCAGCAGGATGTTTTCAAACGGTGCTGTGATTGAAGTAACAAATGGGATTTTGTGACACTTTGTCGGAGAGCAGGCAGATACCTGACACACAGCCCTGCCGTGTCACACTTTAGTTCTGGCTCCTGACAAAAGAAAATCCCTCAGGTCTTACACAGCCTCAGCAAAACCCGATTTTACCGCTAAGCGCTCTGCTGTGAGCCGCTGTGTCCCGTCAGAGCGGTATCAGGGACCACCAGGGAGCTGGAAGCAATAGCAGCCTGCAGCTGCAGGTTATACTGCAAGGCAATGTGCTGCAAAGGGAAGCACCTTGATTCTTATCATGTTCCTGTGATACCAACGCCCATAACACACACACACACACACACACACACACACACACACACACACACACACACACACACACACACACACACACACACACACACACACACACACACACACACACACACACGTGCCATGGCCCTGACCATGACCCTGACCCCAGCACAGCAAGCAGTTGGAGACTCAGGTGTGTGAATGTGTGCATGTGTTATATAGTACAAGGAAGTTATTTTAAGTATGTGTGTCATATAATCACCTTTTAGAAATGGTCTTCATAGCAAAGTCCTCAAATGGTTCTACTAACTTATATTGATGGAAAGGACTATTTAAACCAAAAAATAAACGCTACACAAAATGAATGTTTATTTTTTGGGACTTTTCTCAAATCTGAAACTGAAACAAACTCTCTTCAACTATTTAATTAAAAATATGAAAAGGGACTCACTTCTTTGTTGAAATTCTAATTGCAAACCAATTAGATAGTAATTTTTTTCTTATTATTTTTATTATTATCTTGACAGACAAACAAACAAATGGACAAACCAAACCAAAAACATAACATCCTTGGTGAATGTAATTAGATATATTTGTATAGATGTTTGAGACAATCCCAGTGAAAATTGGTGCAGTTTGTATGTTGCTTCCAGCTTCTCAGTGTCTCTGGAGTGCATTGCTGTCTTCCACTTTTTCTTTTTTATACTGCCACTAGGGGGCTTTAAGGGGGATTTAAAGAGCAATGTTGGGCATCAAGGTGGTTAAAAGGGCAAAAGTACAGTATATGTTCTACCCCATACCTTAACATAATTGTAATATGCAATATCTGCAGGGGGTTGAGAAAGTTTTTCATTAATTGCTCAAACTTTTCCAAACAGTCCGCAAACTCATTCATATATTACACAAACATACAGCAGAGTGCGTATGTTGTATGTATAGGCCTAAACATCCACTATACATTAAGCATGAAACAAATCAATCTTCTAGGCAAGTCTGTCGGCATTGTAACAACCACGCGGGTGCAACATGCCACCCCAGCAGCCAGCTACGCCCACAGCGCCAGCAGGAAGTGGTACAGTGACGCTGACATGCCCGATGCTGCCAAGATGGACGGCTGCACCGACATCGCCTCCCAGCTCCTCAAAAACACTGACATAGATGTGAGGTTCTCCATAACACAGATCATTCTCATTCGTTTTTAACAATTGTATTCTGTTTTAGAATGGTTAATTACGTTTAAATGTATGTGTGTTTGTGCTTGTGTGTGTGTTTCCAGGTGATCATTGGTGGTGGTAGAAAGTACATGACCCCTAAGGGCACAAAAGATCCCGAATACCCCAGGGATTACTCCTCTAGGGGCAAAAGAAAAGACGGACGCAACCTCATTGATGAGTGGCAGAGCATGAAAATTGGAAAGGTAACACTTGTTTAACCAGACACAGTAACCAAGAAAACAGCCTTAATTATAGCTACAGCTTCTTTCAGAACTTTTCAACTCGCTGCAACTATAAAATACGGATGGCTTACATCAGTAACAGCATTCAAATTTTGCATTGATGCCAG
This sequence comes from Perca fluviatilis, assembly GCF_010015445.1. Classification (NCBI taxonomy): domain Eukaryota; kingdom Metazoa; phylum Chordata; class Actinopteri; order Perciformes; family Percidae; genus Perca; species Perca fluviatilis. The sequence continues at coordinate 18,165,339 of NC_053113.1, read as the reverse complement.
ACTTTCGTTCCACTTGTATTCAAGTTTATGGGGCGCGCATGGCAAGTTGTGATTAACAACAAGCACAAATACTTTTTCTGCCCTTCTCCCACTCAGTGTGTGCATTTTCATGTCCTGACACAGGTAGCCCACTACGTGTGGAATAAAACAGATTTCAATGCTGTTGACCCTGAAACCACTGACTACCTCATGGGTGAGTTTGTATTTATTTTATTTATTTACCTCCCTCTGCCCTCTTATGCGTTTTTCTGCAGCAGAGCAGTATACGAAGGCAAGGCATTCCCATCAGGCCCTTTAAGAACACAACATCAATAGCCTTGTAGTGTCCTTGATTTACTCAGCAGTTTATTAATTTCTTCTTGTATTAGCAATGTCAGTCTTGAATGTTTTATCTGAAACTACGGTACCTGACCTACATAATGTTTTCAAGGTGTAAAAACATTCACAGCGTGAGCCATTTAGGAAATCTGTGGACAGTGCAAGGTTCTGTTTACTATTTATAGATGATGTGATGATGACATCATTTAGCTGTTATTTTCCTATTATTATGATTGCGTTATTCATTGTATTCACTGACTTTTTTTTAGAAGATAACAAACTACCAGCAGCTCTTAAACCCCCAAATGACCAAAACAGTTTTTAGGTTAACCTGTTTTATATGTAGTTCCCAGTCCTTATCCTAAGCTAAGATAACTGGCTGCTGGATCCAGCTTCATATTACAGGTACAGACATATGAGTGGTGTTGATCTTCTCATTTAACTTTTGTCAGGAAAATTGTAGAACTAGAATGGCACTCAGAGAGCGCAGCCATCCTCCAACACCAATGGTGCATTCCTGTGCTCTTCAGATGGTCCTATATTCCGAGTTGAGCTTTAAGTTGTAATGTGGAAACAACATGGACGCTACAAACAAGATGTGTTGTATTTTATTGCTTAGAGTGATTAAACAACACATTGATTGATTTCCAGTATTTGCGTGACAATGAAGAACAAAGGAATTGGATCAGGTTAGCCATGAAATATGATTATACCCACACAACATGAAAGCAGCACAAATGGCCTATCTTGGAATGTTAACGAAGGTGAGAAATAATTTGTATGTCTGCCCCGTGATTCAAGTCTGCTCCAAAATTTAATGGGTTCTTCCTTGGTCCGTGCTTCACCCTTCCACCAAGTGTCATGCAAATTGGGCCAGTACTTTCTCCGTAATCCTGCTTCCCTTAACTTTATCTTGTAAAGAAATTCTAACCAACCAGCATAAACTGACAGCAGAAAAAGTGGCCCTGCTCCAAGTGTAACCCACTTGTGTCCAAATGTTCAAATCATGGTTATTCCTCTGCTACTCTGCCTCCACCGGTATAAATTTGAAAGGTATTCAGTTATTTGTGGTGTGTGGTGGCGTGAAGGAAATGTCGAGAGTCAGTCATCATGCTGGACTGAGAGCTCACTTGCTGCTGTAGAGACTTTGTATTTTAGCCTCACACACTGTAGTTTATCACTTCCTGTGTGCTGAAAATAGCAGTAGTAGGAGGAAGATGGGGCTTTTCTTTCTGCTGCACCTCCACTGTAGGCTGATAAAGCTGATGTATTGTACTTCTTACATAAAAATGATTTGGTTTGTCCTTCTCTCCCCGAGCTCTGTTTGAACCTGGTGATCTGCACTTTGAGACGGAAAGAGACCCCAACATGGACCCGTCCATCGTAGAGACTACAGAAAAGGCTATCCGCATCCTCCAGAAAAACCCCAAAGGCTTCTTCCTGCTAGTGGAAGGTGAGGACAGCAGCTTTACCCACCTATCATACACCCCCACCACTTAATCCTTTAAAGGTTGGATAATAAAATCTGCAGAGAGGTGACTGTTCTGCTAAAAATAAGGAAAAAAACACATTGATGCTCTAGGTTGATCAGTTAAATCATTGACCCTGTTACAATCACTAAGGGGCCCCAAGTGGCAATTAAAGGAATACTCTGGTAATTGTTGTGGTTTGCTAAAACATCAATATGTGTTTACATTTATATTACAGCGACTTTAGCCCTGATATTAAGTTTGTTTGAGTGGTAGTGCGACAACCTCCATCACATTGGAGAACAGTGCATACCTGCAGTGGATCTGGTGACTTGACATCGATTCTGAATACAGCTCAATGAGTTTGCCGCAGTGTGCGCTAGTGGATTGTGGTTGGCTGATGTGTTTCTGTTCCACCCGGCTGCCTCACCGGCCTCCTCATCCATCTCTCCTTTAATCTGAGGCAGCCGCCTGGGGACTCCATGGTGCTACTGAGTGTCTTCACAATGACTTCAAAATAACAAGCAAATGTATAAATAGAAGCAGGCATATGGTACACCCAATAATTGACAGCTCACTGAGACCACAACTTATTAACCAGAGGCTGCCTCACTTTCCAATACAGCTAGCTGCCAGCTGGTGGAGAGGACAGGAGCAGAAGAATGTAAAAAAACAAACAAAAAAACCCATCAGCTTTATCTCCTAGCTTGATCTAAAATTCTTTGCAAGAGAAAGTAGGTCCCCTTCCCAAATGTTTTGTTTTATTCCAAGAGACATTTTCAGACTCACTTGTAAGTGAGATACGTAGTATGCTCACCTCTAACAATATAAGGGCTCAACTTTGGAATCTACCACCTCACATCTGCTGTTTATGCATCAATTTTGAACTTGGCAAATGGTATTTTCTGATGCTGTACAGTCTTGACAGCTCTTTAAATACATTTCACTGTCCTCTTCAGTGATTTATCACACTTTAAAGACAAGTCCAGTCACAGGTCTCAAGTCATCCAAGACAAGTCAGAGTAAAATCTTAAGAAATCAGTGGCATGTTGGTGACAAGTCACAAGTCAAGACAAGTCAGAATCAACTTTTGAGTAGTAAAGTCTTTTGAATAGTAAAGTCTTTGTTGTCAATGTCAATGGAGACATGTCAAAGTCTTGTCCCAGTTTGAGTCAAGTGTCAAGTGAAGGGATACAAATCAAATTAGTCTCAAATTAGCCCAAGTCAGTTGTTGATTTATTTCAGACACCTCAAAGTATTGACTAAAATCAAAAAGGCAAGCTAGCTGGTGAACATATTGGAGCATTTAGCTGCTAAGAGCCAAATATTTCCCTCAGCAGCAAATCTCAAGTCATTCAAGACTAGTACAAGTCACATGTCAAGTCATATAAGACAAGTACAAGTCAAGTCTTAAGTCACTCCAGATCACAGACAAGTTCCAAGTTAAGGCTCAAGTCTATAAAGACAAGTCCAAGTCAGGTCAGAAGTCTTCAGAAGCAAATTGCTAGTTTAAACAATTTCATGAACAGTGTTTTTCCATAACTAACAGTTCTTTAAATGTATAGGACTTACAAATAAAAAGTCTTGATAGTTGGCTGAATCACTATATTTTCTTTTACTAAATAAATGTACTAAATAAATTGTTGTCTTACTGAGTCAGCCTAATTAAATCCAGATAAACTTAAAGATGAACCAATGGTTTCTGGTTACATTTTCCAAAACCAAGCACTTTTTCTTACTTTTGAAGGAAGAGAAATAATCAATTGTCCTTTCTGTCACTTAAAGTAGCCTACCAAGCAGTACCAGAAGCCATTACTTCACCTTCCCTCCTCATTAACCCCTCCCATTCTCTATGGTCAGGTGGGCGTATTGACCAGGCTCACCATTCTGGCCGGGCGTACATGGCACTCCATGAGACAGTTGCTTTTGACTACGCCATAGCCAAGGGCCTTGAACTCACCAAAGAGCATGAAACTCTAACTATAGTGATGGCTGACCACTCACACTCTGTTACCTTCAATGGATATCCATTTCGAGGGCAGAGCATTCTGGGTAATTATGAACTGACTTCCTGTATTACTCTCTTTCTAAAATGCATAGATTGATGTGGTACTATGAAATCAGCTCACTGCTTTTTTTTTTTTTTTTTTTTTTAACATATGACAAGAGAGTTCTGAGTTTTGACAAAGGGAGACATTCTCCCCTATTCCTTCTTTTCTTCCCATCCATTCCCCCCTCCAGGTGTGTTTATATCCCACCCAAGGTGGCATTTTGTGCTTGTTTTGTGTGTGTGTGTGTGTGTGTGTGTGTGTGTGTATGTGATGCCTGCTTCCTCTCAGCTTCAGTGTGCCTCTGCCACCAGCAGCTTGACATTTCCTCTGCTTTCTCTCCCCTGAAATTACAGCCCGGGTTAACACATAAGCTGGTAGCCTTTCTATTTCAGTCCCTTGCTTTCTCCTCGTCTCTCTTCCTTCTGATTGTCCCTGACCATCGACATTGAACATGTCTCTTGACTCATCGTCTCGTTCTCCTCGCTCCATCAGTCTTTCTCGCCTGTTAATCTCCCTTTGGTGCGTATCTGTATTGACCTTACTTACTCCTTACCTCTATTCCTTCAACTCTCTGTTCCTTCTCCATCACTGTTCCCTCTCCTTTACCTGGAGGCGTAAAACACGGGCTGAACCTAACACATTCATGGAGCGACAGAGGGTGTTCTAAGGGTTAAACTGATTTACTGGTTTGCCTGTATTGTAGTAGATGCCAGTGTTTTATATAATGGATCAAAGCACATTGTATGTATTCATGCTTTTACACAGAAGACATTTTGAAATGTCACAGTAGGAAAATCACAGGTTAAAATAATAAAACTAACGATGGCTTTCAGTGTTCCTGGTATTGTACGTACTTATTACTATAAATATAATGTACGTTATTGTCGCTACACAAATAATTAGGCTAAGCCTGGGAAAAAAAGAGTGTACCTATACAGCTGTAGCTAAATATAAAGATCTGTATGTTTTTTTAAATGATGTGAAAATATTAGGGAACAGTAATGTAGTTATTGGGTCCAATTTAAGATCCATTTTACAATCAAAGCTGATGTTAAAAAAAGATTTTGTGCCACACGTAGTTTGGTTCCTGCTCATTACATTGCTATTGTGAAAGGAAATATAGGCTAAGCCTTTTGGGAGGTCTGTACACTGAAAGGCTTTAATATGTACAGGGTAATTACTTGTGGTGTAATTTATTTCTAGGTCTCTCTTAAATGCTAAATTTGTTACCCCCTTACTCCATGTACTTCTCCCCTACCAATAGTACTCAGGAGGTTTTTCATTGGTACGAAACATTTACACTGGAATTTATAAAGTAATATAAAGTGTTACGAGGACTTTTTCTTGTTTGGTTTTCAATGAAGAATTTTATTGTCTCCTAAAATGTCTTAAATGCTGCTTCAGGGGCGTTTACACCCGATACAGAAAACAATCCTAGGGAAACCAATGATATTTGGGGGATTTTCTGGCTTGAAAATATTCACATGGGTTATATTATGTTGTGGTGTTCCCAGCTTTCTACACTCTTTTCAGTCATATCCTTATTTTACCCTCCTCCTCCTCTTCCTCCTCCTCCCAGCAGTGTACCAGTGCAGCAGTGATTAATGTGCTTGTGAAACTTTGAGCTCTCCATTAGCGGGGAGACTCGCCAGGATAATGGCTAAACCGGAGAGAAACACTCAACAAGCTCCTCCTGCAGCAACCTAGGGATACAGAGACTCCTCCTCTTTGGTGTGTGTGTGTGTGTGTGTGTGTGTGTGTGTGTGTGTGTGTGTGTGTGTGTGTGTGTGTGTGTGTGTGTGTGTGTGTGTGTGTGTGTGTGTGTGTGTGTGTGTGTGTGTGTGTGTGTGTGTGTGTGTGTGTGTGTGTGTGTGTGTGTGTGTGTGTGTGTGTGTGTGTGTTTTGTGTGTGTTTGTGTGCCTGTGTGTTCATGTGTGCATGTGTTTAGGACTTTGAGGTAGAGAGAAAAAACAGAAAAATAAGAAAGATAAATCAAAGATAATGTTTGATGGTCTCTCTGGATTTTCAAGGTAAATCTCCACTGTGGGCTACAGACGTGCTGCCTTACACCACACTGATGTACGGCAACGGACCCGGACACAAAATCACAAATGGCAAGCGTCCAGACATCCGCGATGTCAACACTAGTAAGACACGCTCAATGTTTCTTCGTTTTCTTTCCAAGAAAATATCACAGACTTCAGTTGATCAAATTTCCTGACAAGTTACAACACTCCTTAAACAGTCAGTAATTAATAGTTACTTTCTATCTATCTATCTATCTATCTATCTATCTATCTATCTATCTATCTATCTATCTATCTATCTATCTATCTATCTATCTATCTATCTATCTATCTATCTATCTATCTATCAAGGACAAACAGCTGGAAACACACAATGGGAAAGAGAAAACTATTTAAAAACAACTGGAATGACCTTTACATTTGAGATCCATGTCCAATAATACAGTGTGACCTTTCCTTATAATATAATTAGGTGTACTTTTTGTCTCTCACTGACATTTTACTAATTTAATTTGCATTATTTTTTTATAAACCAAGAAAGAAAATGATCAGTTCAGGTAAGATGACAACACAATTCAATAGATAGGAGTGTACAAGTATAAAAGTACTGCTCTTTTCCCCCACATGGATGATTAGAATTTTACATAATCTTTTCAACATCTATTCAGTCACACTTTAGTTAAAGCTGCATTAGTGGATTTAGTTTGGCCAATTGGGGGCAGCGCAAGAAGTTGTAGGCTAAACGCAATATTTCTGTCTCTTTTCTAGAAAATAAAGACTACGTCCAGCTGGCTGCCGTCCCCACGCAGTCAGCCACCCACAGCGGGGAGGATGTGGCAGTGCTCGCCCGCGGACCTATGGCCCACCTCTTCCAGGGTGTCCAGGAGCAGAACTACATCGCCCATGCCATGGCCTACGCCGCCTGCGTGGGTGCCGACATTAGGCACTGCCAGGGGCAAACTGAAGCACCTGCGGTTCACACCACCTTCACCAACGATAAGAACGGAGCCGGGGCGGCTTGTGGCTTGCCAGCTCTGCTCAGTAGCCTCCTCAGTGCACTGCTGGCACTTGTCGTGCTGATGTAGGTCCCTTTTTCTTAGTGAATCCTATTGATCTCACTCCACTTGTCAGGGAGGTCAGAGGTCAGGGTCATAGGAGGAGTGAGCAGGGATTTGCTCAAGGTAGTTTCAGCAAGACCAGAGTTATGTTGTTAAGACAGAGATAATTAGATTAGATAATTAGACAGAGTTTTGTTGGTCTAACAAAGGCAAAAAAATATATACAAAATGCAGTTGCTAGAGATCTATGAAAATAACTGACCACATTACTCTTACACTGGCTTCCGGTAAGTCAGAGAAATCAAGGTGTTCCAACTGTAGCCAGCTTCAAATCTGTTTTAGTTTCTCTATGATTCTGTTATATCTCACTTGTAAAGCACTTTTGATTGCCGATGTGTATGAATTGTGCTATATAAGTAAACTTGCCTTGCCTGAAGCAGTCCAAATAGAGAATTGGGTTGGCTCTTTTTTAATATGAAGTGTTTTGTAGCCTACATACAAACAATGTATATGTCATGTATTGACATTTATGGCTCCTTCAAAAAACCTTGACTCTTCTAATCAGATCTACATTGGTCGCAATCTTGTGTTTTTTATTTTAATTTTTTTTTTACAAATTCTTTATTTAGGTAAAGAAGTAGAAAAACTACTAACCATGAACGGACACTTCATCTTTCAATTTATCTGAAAAATGTAATACCGCCAAATTTGGTTTTCTTTCTGCTGGTTGCTTGGCAACCTCACGGTGACAGATGTTGACAAAAAATAGTTCCAGCGTGTAAATCCCTGTAAAATCACAGCTTCTTTTGATGTACCAATTAAAAAAAGATGTACAACCTTAGTCAGTGAGCTTTAGAGGTGCTGGCAGGTGGGTTATTTTTTTTTTTTGGAGAGAGCCAGACTAGCCTATGTCCCAACTTCCAGTCTTCATGCTAAAATAGGCTAATCTCCTGTTGGCTCTGGCTTCATATTTATCAAACACACATGAGAGTGGTATCAATCTAAATCTCATGAGGGGCAAATAAGTGCATTTCCCCAAAATGTCGAACTATCCCTTTGAGCTGCATTAATATTTGAAAGATTGTCAGTATACATTACTTATGTGTTCAGAAACAGCATATGACAGACCATATTTGTATGATTAAATACATTTGTATATGTAAAACGACACAGGATGCTGATATTGTCTCTGCCAATGACATTTTAGTCTATAAAACTGAACTTGTCCAACCTTTGATGCATGAGTGTAGAAAGGACTCTATTGCTTTGATCCTCTCCAATATCCGCAGTGCTAATTGAGGTTCGCGGCAACTTCATTTGATGACATTACTACAGCAGTCCATTAATAATGCAAAATATTTAAAGATCACCTATTTTTATCTTTGGGTGACAGATTGTAGTAATTATTTTGGACATTTGCTGGGGTTTGGAGTTTATTAAACCTGATTTTGACTCTCCTTGTACTTATTTAGACTGGCCGGGGGCCATCATTTTGTTTTCAGATGATGGGCCTGTTCTCATCTTTATCTTTAGTCAATACACATTCATAGATAATATGGTGGAGTGACGCTCAACAGCTTAAGAGGAGGTGCAGGTAAGTTTTTATTTCTTTTGTTTGGTATTGTAGTTATGTTTAAAGGGAGGACGAGGCAGCGATCGGGAACACTGACTCTTTTGACACAGGGTCTCTTTCATCATTAGATCTCATTACTACATTTGAACATGTTGTATCCTCAATACATGAACAGAAAGCATTATAAGAATATTGTCATTCAAATGTTATACAGTACATCATTTGCAGTGATGGAAAGTAATTATGTACTATACTTAAATTTTTTTTTTTTTAAGATTATTTTTTGGGGGCTTTTTCCTTTATTTGAAAGTGGATAGACATGAAAGGGGGAGAGAGTTGGGGGATGACACGCAGCAAAGGGCAGCAGGTCAGATTCGAACCCTACGCCGCTGCAGGACTCAGCCAACATGGGAGGAACACTCTTACTGGTTGAGCTAGAGGCTGCCCCACTATACTTTCATTTACTTGAGTATTTCTCTTTTATGCTACTTTATAACTTTATTCCTTTTTCAAGGGAAATGTTGTACTTTTTATTCCGCTACACGTATTTAAGAGCTTTAGTTGCCTGTTACTGTACAGATTCAAATAGTCTATACACAATTTAGGATGAGTTTATAAATATGGTGTACTACTTTACACAATCAATCAACTGTATGTTAAAATGAATGCATCAGTAATAATTTAATTATATAAAATAAGAATGGAAGGGGCCATTCCATCTCCATAGCGATTACTCTTAATTTTGTTGCTTATGTACATTTTACTGATAGTACTTTTACCTAAGTATCATTTTCAGTGCAGGATGTTTGTTTGTAATGGGCTATGGATTGTTTTGCGGTATAGCTACTTTTACTTAAGTAAAAGATCTACTTCTTCCACCACAGGCCATGTGGCATGGCATGTCTACATTTGGATCTACAGGTCATAGATCAGGTAAAAAACATAACTGTCCTGGTGTCCTAGGCCAAAACACATAAAATAGAACAAAAAAGAAATGATAGTACTATTGACATAGCAAAAGCATATGACCAGGTTAAAAACAAGTGAGAAGAAAATCAAACACACATGAAATCAAGGAAACCCTATATATGTATAATTACCACCGTCAGTGTTGGGTGAACACACAACTTAGATAATAGCTATACAGGCATTCCTTTGTTTGGAAAATATAATTATATTTGTGAATTAAGGTGTGTATCAAATGTGTCAATGAAAACAATTTTAAAACTCTAATTAAATTGAATTTGAAATCAATTTCTAAATAGGTCAGAGAGGGTTTGGGTAATGTTGAGGACAGTGAGAGGGTGGGGAAAATATTTTTTATAACTATAACCTATTTACAGCACTAAAATTAAACTGAGGTTCTTAATATGAAGAACTGAAAGGATTTTTCAGAATCCTCCTTTATTCTTTTCATTTTGTTTCCTTTGTTTTGGTTGGAACCCAGGTTCTTCGCAGAAAGGGCTTGTTTCATCTCCTGCTCAAGACGAATACTCCTGTCCATCCAACAAATTCTGCTCATGTCCCACACTTGCTGCTTCTCCACTAGGGCCGGCTGACTTGGTTGAAGCCCTGAGGGGACAGGATGTCTCCTTCTGCCACTGGAGACAGCAGTCTGGGTCAAAGCATCTGTCACTCTGTTCTTCTCTTCTGTTTCTCTGCTCATTCAGGCGCCTCTCCAATGCCATCCGTCCTCATTTTCTTCATGAGATTTTCCTCCGAGAAGCCAAGAAGTCTGCAGGATCTTGATCTCCTTCTTGTCTGCAGTCTCAGCACTAAAATTCTAGAATAGATATTAAGGCATGTTTGTTCTGCTGGCTGAATGCTTCAATCTCATTGCTGGCCTTGCACTTGTTGACCCAATGTTATGTGCTGTTCTTGGCTCCCTGGAACAGGGAACAGCTAGTTTTCTAAGCTTTGGTTAAAAGCCTTTTTATATTATTCAATAATTTTGCCAGGTTTGACAGGTTTCAGCGCCCGGTTCGCTTTTGCTGTTGATGGCCTAGCTCAGAGGACTTGCTCTTGATAAAAGGCTGGTGTTGAACATGTTTAGATTTTCTGCTTCTGCAGACACTGCAGCCTGGGGTCTTGGTTGACTTGACAGAAAACAGGTGTATCTTACACCTTATTCACTGATGGTATTCATTGACTTGCACCAAAAGCTTGATTTGTTTTGTAGTGGACAGATAGACAGATGCTGCAGTAGCTTTTATGTACATTCTTGATACTTTCATTAGTGAAAAGTGTCACAACTGGAATCCATCCAACCAACTGAAATAGGGTTGAGCACAGCTGCAGTTTCATGCATTCCACTCACATCTCACTGTCTTTATCAGTTGATGGAGTTTGGTCAGAACAAACCTCATCTGCTGATAAAGACTGTAAAGCGAGCTTGAAAGCTACAAAAACAAAAAAAGTGGAAATTTTTTGGTCAAACTACTATTTCCAAAGTCAGCAATGAACTGAGTTTTACAGCCATTTTACAAGCTTGAAAGGAGAAAAACATAGCTTTTAATTTGATTAATAGGAAATAAGGAAGCTTTATCTTGTTTTATGCTATGATTTACTATTTTAACATTATTTATATCAAACTGATCTATATCATCATATGGTCATTTATTTTCACACATACATACAGTAAATTATGAATTTAACTACTGCACATCCCATGGTGGCTTACCATAACCAACTATATTAATATGCAAAACATGCCATTTTGGCCATTTTATGTGCTATGTAAAGGTGAAAATATTTTAACTGGCATTTTTAATATTTTATGCACTCCTTTTTCTTGCACTCATGACAGCAGGAGATATGAAGATTTCAGTTTTGCAGAATGGACACATTATGGCCCGAGGCTCTGATAATGGCATATCCTCATGTTCTACCAGCCATGCGGTATCAGCTTTGCAGTCACATACTGTACTGCGCAACAGGCTCTGCTGTGAGAGCCACTCCTGTGGCTCTCACAGCTGCCCGTACTACAGCCATCCTTTCGGTGGCGCTAGAGCACCGGACAAAGTACCATGTGGCATGGTGAGGGCTGATCAGGCTGTGACTTTGCCGCAATTTGATGTGTTATGAAATGGGATCTGTGTGCGCATTGCAGAAAAAGAGGAAGTGCAGAAGATTAGAGTCCCCTGCGCTTTAAACTGTAAAATCACAGAACATGAGAAGAACTTACATGAGCAAAAAATAACAGTGTAACGGATGTGTCTCCTCACACGTGTTGAATGTCTGATGAACAAGTGGCACATACTGCACATTTCCCCCCAGTTTATTTTTTGAGTTTTGTTATTTTGTGTGTCCCGTCCATTTTAAGAGCGTTTACTGCTAAAGAAGTTGGTCATTTTTTAACCACTAAATGTCCTACTGATGGCCCTGAAGGATGCATTCACATTGGAAAAACACCTGTGGCACCAACGGCTTTTCATTCTAACTCTATACTTCTGTTCTTCTCTGGCTCTATCGCGCGTATTTACGCACACACAACATGAGCTGGAGTGTCAATCTAAATTGTCTTTTGGGATCTTTCGGCACCATTGCCGAGATAATATCTTTATGTTGTGTTACTGTACATGTACAACCAGTAGAAACACGTCGGTCTGTTTCTATCAATCTGGTGAATGCAATGAACAAGGACTGCAGGCATCTAACAGCCACCATTAACCACCAAACACCCACTGTAAATAATTACATTTCTAGTGGCAATTGGTGGAAATAGTATGATTGAAAAGACATCAAATTCAGAGTCCTGAAAACAAATGTTTTTTTAGCACCCAGATATGTGATTAATATTTCCATGTCTTTAAATTATTCCACGCATTGCACCTCTCTGCACTCAGGAACAAATTCAATTAGATATCGTCAGTATTGTGTGCTCGTAAATATGGTTCATAATCTTTAAATGTAACAAAGCACCCACTGAGCACCCATTCAGGGACCGTTTCGTCATCCTCTTTTTTGGATGAATTTAAAATGGCTTTTAGATGTCCCCGGATCCGTCCTCCGGTAGGCAACATACAATAGGCTAGTGGGTCAGCAGCTCTGCAGGTCTGTGTTTAGAGTCCTGGTGGGCGTTAAGAGAGACGGTGGGAGAATGAAGATGCTTCAGCGCCGACCCGCCTGGAGACAAGAGTGGGTCGCTTACAAATAGGCCACAATAGGATTCACAATAGACCAATCTTTTTTTATCCATGCCCTCTTCGAGTGCGTTGCGCTATAATGGGTTACTTTGATTGAACACGCATGAATAGAGCATGTCAAACGCTTATTTTTAGAAACGTTGCCTATATTCGGGTGCATGGACTTTGAGGGCGTAATAAGCCTGTAGCTAGACCGCGGTGTAGCTAGGCCACATCCCACATCACAGTGTGGGAGTATAAAATAGGGTTCTGATGTCCTAAAACGTGTCAGACTGCGTGTGAAAAATGTCTCTTTCCTCACATGTGCTCCTGTTGCCATAATTGGATGGTCATATTGTTGCATCACTGCACAACACCACTTATAAAGCCTGTGGGCACATAGAGGTCCAACACGACCTTTTCTCGCTCGGACTGTTAGATTGTTCTCGACAGGGAAAAATGAATTAATATATCACCTTCCGCACAAGTAAGTTGTGTTGCTCTGTTATTATTTCTAAGCATCATAACCTTCAGGCTGCCATAAACTCTGCTATTTTTCTTTTTAGACTTGTTGAAATATGCAGTATGTTCCTCATTTATCATTATGTCAGCCGAGAAGAAATGCAATCCTTGGTTGACAACTTGCATCTCTTGTGTGCACCGCTAACTCCGCCTTCTCCCCATGTCTGCTGGCATGTAAGGTGACACCAGCCAATCACATCTCATTCCGCTTCTATACCTAGCAGGGGGAAACAGTACAAGGAGGCGGGAAACTCGTTTGGGCTGTATATAAGCAGTTAAGCGTGGGTTTTTTGTATCACTGTCACCCTCCAATGACTCTCTGCCTGACCGGGCAACAGCAAGAGCGAACACGAAGCGCACAGTGACCAAAGATCCGTGCTGGTGGGTGGTGTGGACTTGACCGGCAGTGACCAGGAGGGGAAACCCCAGCCCCTGCAGCTGCCAGGCAAGGACAGAGACCCATGCTGCCGCCGCCTCACAGAGCGCTGTCCGTCCGCTGTGGTGCTGAACCGCAGGACTCGACCCTTCAACCGGTGACGTATAGCTGAGACTTATTCAAGAAACAAGACTCAAGCTAAAAAAACAGAAAAACGTTAGGCTGTATATATATATATATATATACATATATATATATGGATTTCAAGCAAGGCAAAAACAAAGAAGAACCAGAAAACTCAGAGCAGAAGTTGCTGGACATTCCCCCTGCCCTCGGCGTCAATCCGGAGGTCTGAGCACAGCAGCGCGAACCCAGCGGAGCCTACGTAGATGCGGAGAGTGAACAGAGGCTTTCGATCAGTGAGGTACGCTCGACGTCTTTTACGCAGGGAAATTGGGGAAAGAGATTTGTTAGATTGCTCTCCTAAAAGGCTCTACATGCAGCTGCAAAAATGGGCTGTATCAGCTCCAAAGCGCCAGTTGGTAAGAGTTGTTTTAATCTGCTCTCATAAAAGCACGCTGGAGGAAGCCTGACATTTTTCGCATTGTTTTGCTGCAGCCTTTCGCGGGTGCAGGGGCTATGAGTGAGTTTGGGTGCTTGAAGTGCACAGCATGCTGTGTCCGAGATATGAGACATATGATAGCAGTGCTGAGTCATATGCATATGAATAAGGATCCTTATAATAAGCCGTTAATCTAAACAATATTGTCTTAGATATTAAATGGTGTGCATTTTAGCGGGGTTGTGGTGGGGAATAGCTTGAGGGGCTGGTATCTGCACCCTAAACATCGCGATGCTACGAGAGTTACAAGGAGCTTTTTGGTGAGCACGCCAGTCAGAGGCAGAGAAGACAGAGGTGCTCTTGACACCATTGAGGGATGCGCTACTAAACGGCGTTTTATATTTGTGACGAGAAGACTCATCCGGACACGATGGTTCTGACCGCGCTGACCCAGTTTAGTTGCAAGGTAGGACACCTTTTTGCTCGTATCCTTATGCGACCGAACAAAATCTTCAGGTTTATTACTCGTTATTTCCAAGAATTTCGACACAACCGCTTCTTGGTGTTAACGAAAAAAAAAACTAGATTAGTTTGCAGTCGCATACATGTCCAAATTTAAACGGACTGCATTAACATCAACAATAGAGGCACACACATGCAGCAATATATTATTTTCTTGTTGCCAAGAAACAAGCTCCCTGTTGCCACTGCATCTACTTGTTCTCATGGTTGTTTACACCTTTGCTGTACGTGTCTCCCATCCATTCCGCTGGCGGCTATATGTCGCCAAGGGCCCCGTACTCTATGTGCTACCCCGACCTCTGACGCGTGTCTCCCCCAGATATCCCCCGTTATTTATTCGACTGGGTCTCCTCTGTATAGCCTACATAAATCAAACCTGCTCCACATCCATCTGTCCATTTCTCTCGCGCACACACACACACACACACACACACGCACGCACGCACGCACGCGCACACACACACACACACACACACACACACACACACACACACACACACACACACACACACACACACACACACACACAGATGTGGTCGCTTATTTCTTCTGGTGATGGTAATGATATATGCAACCTTTCAAACTGTGATTTATCCGTCATATCCATGCTTACAGTTCCTCTCTTCGCCTCTAATTGGTTATGTAATTTGTCGCTTCAGTCACTTGACGATTATAGCGACTTGTCCCCGTCTCCTTGTCGCGGAGTGCGTAAGGACGTGCCCTGTCCCATAAATCCCACATAAAGCCACCATATGTGCACGTATCAAGAGTGTAATATACAGTAGGGCAATATCAGCCACCTGTTTGACTCTCATATTTAGCCTGTATGTGTGTGACATCACACTGCTGCTGGTCTTGACCTAATTGTGTTGATTCGCTCATAAGTGTCTCAGAGAGCCTGGAAGACATGAGAGAGTGAGAGCGATGCACGGCCGAAGTCTCTCTATCTGCAGTTTCCACGACAACGGGAACTACAGATAGAAAATGTGTGTGTGTGTGTGTGTGTGTGTGTGTGTGTGTGTGTGTGTGTGTGTGTGTGTGTGTGTGTGTGTGTGTGTGTGTGTGAAATAAATAAATAGAAATAAAATGAAGACTGCAATCTCATTTGCTTTGAGGGACGAGGACACACTTTTGGAGCTGCAGCTCCGTTTTAGAAAGATCACAGTCAGGGGAAGGAGATTAATTAAGATAAAAAGGCAGAACAAATGAACAAATTAGCCACAGATGGATGGATCAGATTCAAGAGAGCCGCCACAAGTTTCAATAAAAAGACTAACCTCAGTTTGATCAAGATCATTATGGTTAGCCTATGTGTCTCCGTGTTTCGTGTTGGTGTTTCATCCAAAATGCAACTCAGTCCCATCAATTTATTCCATTACATGTACACATTTCCATTCAGTTTAGATCTAAAGCCCACATCCATGTCCCTTGAATTGCATCCTTGGTCTAGCTCAGGGTCATTGCTGCAAAGCCGTGGCTACAATGACTTACCGGACTTGTGCATTGCAGACGTGAAATCAAAACATTTCTGTTGAAGTGTGAGCAATGTCAATGTCGTTTATCTAGGCTTCTGTGTGTCGCAGTAAAGGGCAATAAACCCGCCCAACAAACTCATCGACGGAGAGGTTGAGGCTGTGGCGATCCATGCGAAATGTGAACATTCACAATCAGTTGCTGACGTGTCACCATGAAATCCCTCTGGGTGTAGGCTGCACCGCCTACATCCACCGGGCTCAAATGTCTGTCAAATTCTGGACATCAATCTCGTGCTATACAAAACACGTGCACATCTTTCACTCCTCTTAACAATACTTTCATTGACCAGGGTGGCCTAGATTCAACGATACAATACACCCCGGGCATCTGATCTCATCACACCCAATTAAACGGCACATATTGAATTCTGCTCGTGGGCAACTTGAGCTCGGCGCGCTGAACGGCAGGTGTTTGACCCGATGGGGTGAGTGATTGGTCTTGATATTGGACTCAATATTTGAGATGGGTGCTGGCGACTAATCGAGCGAGTCCTTCTTTTCACAGACAGTAACTAGAAACGCCTCCCTGCAGTGGAGGGCCGGAAAGAGGAGCCAGGCACTGACATTTCGAGGCCCACCTCTTAATCTCGTTTTGCAAATCTGATTTGAAGAGTGGCGAGCACGCATAGGATTGCACGTGTGTGTGTGTGTGTGTGTGTGTGTGTGTGTGTGTGTGTGTGTGTGTGTGTGTGTGTGTGTGTGTGTGTGTGTGTGTGTGTGTGTGTAGGAGAGAGAGAGGGAGCTTCAGTATGTGGCGGATGGGAGCTGTCCAGGTGCTGAAATGTTCTGCTGCACGCTGCAGGAGGCCGAGGAGCGCGTTTATAAGCACCTTTGGTCCATGATGGTCCACGAGTCTGTCAGGTCATGACGAGGGCAGCTGATAGAAAGGTTAAACTCGTGTAGTCAACGAAACAGTCCTGTATCTGTTGGCAGTTATGTGACGTTTGCAGCCAGGAGGTTGCTTAGTGACATTTGCGCTCCATCCATGTAGCACTACTTTTGGTCTGCAGCTTGCCTCTGTTTGGTTGTGTTGATGACGGGGCCTGTTCACGTCAGATAATGTGCACATCACGGAGGTAAACCATTGCATAATGCCATCAAAGGCATGCTCCATATTCTGTGCTTTTCATGTGTTATACTGCTTCTCTCCCTCCGACAAAGCAAAACCGACTTCATAAAATATCAAACAGGTTTGGGCTGCTGCCAGGGCCTTACCTGCATGACATGGCATGGCTTTAAAGTGCATGGAAGTATAGGCCTCTGTGCCCAAACCCCCATGTTATCTCACTACAAGTGCAGTATCCTAGTCTCAATAGAGTACATACAATATCTACAATAAAGGGTTCTGTGAATGATAAGCCTAACTTAGACTTGTACCATACATAATAAAAAGAAGTGTGTTCCAGAACTACAATACAATGATTATAAATACTTTCTGAAAGTGCATGGTAAAAGCCTAAAGATGCCCTAAAATACACCTATACATTTGATGGTGGTGTAAAAAGAAATTTAAAATGTAATCTTTAAATAACATTCCATTTCAATATTTTGAGTTCTTTATTCAGAACATTTGATTTTTCAAAACAGACGGTTCTTTGAGTCTTATTGCTTCACAGCTGCCTTTACACACCCTCTTTTTTGTAGCAGAGCCGAGGTATCTTTTTACAAGACTTTTAGAAATTGGCTGCTGGGCATGGATTTACTTGGGGGGATTACCTATTTTTTATAGGCCTATTTGATGTAGATGTTTTAATGTGGTTTTCTTTGGGGGGGAAACTGCAGTGAGATACGGCAACATTACATTCCCTTACAAGGTCATTGTCCCTCATAGTGGCTGCCCTGGGGTCCCCGTGGAGTCATGGGTGGGTTGGCATGGTGACTGCAACTTTGGCCATAAAGCAAAACGTAAGGATTAGCTTAATCCTTGAAACTCATAGTTAGTAATTATTGCTCCAGTAATAAAACAAATATTATGATAAATTACATTTTATTGCCACGTTAAAGTGCAAGCGTTGTTGTCATATTATTAGTTTTATTTGTTCATTTTGGAGCAAGAATATGGTGCGGAGAGACTATGAGTTTTGCGATTGTTGATTTGATATAATCTTTACGTGGCTCTCTTCCTCCTGACAGTGGCCGTTGACGGTTCGTTGCGCGTGGACTGGAGCGCGGCCGGCTCCCTGTCTGACCTTGCACTTTTGGGGAGCACGCGGACCTGCTTGGCACGCAGACTGATTCTGACAGCACCTTTGAGCGCACTGGACTTCAGCGAGGTGCCCTTAACATTTTTTTTGGTATATAGCCTAGCATATACCCTAGATAATGTAGCTGCACTGACACCTCGTGCAAGTCATTTCTGACAATAAAAGCGTTAATGGAGAATGCTGACACAACTTCATCTACTTGGTGCTTGAAGGAAAATAGTCCAAAAGAGCCAAAACTCCAGCAACACTTGTATCTTAAGAACAACTTTATTGTTTTTAAATAAACAATCATGTTTCTTTTATAGGCTACCTGTCAGGTGTTGCTGTTGTGACCCTTCATTGTACTTAATTAGTGTTGCAATTTCAGTCATAATAGGCCATCAGATAACTGATGAAAAGGCCTTTTTAATGTACCTAGATGTTTAAATGAGCCTGGAGTATTGTTTTTCCAAATGTATAAGAAAACTCAATTCCAATCTCTCCGATCGGATTTGAGCCGAGCTACAATCAACCTTGTGTATTATAACCTAGTCAGGCGCCGGCCAGATATACCTAATCAAAGATGACAGTCTCTCAGTAGTTCGCCACATGAAGCAGAAATATATTTTCTTAACCCCTCCTGGTTTGATAATTACCTTATTAATGTGTGTTTCAACCCTGAGTTCTTTCTCCATTTTAGTCTTCATTAATGTTAACCAGTTGGTTTATCTTTTTTTACACCATTCAGTGTAATTAACAATTAATTTTTAATTTGGGATTTTAAATGGAATCTCAGTGTCACCGAGTGTAATGCTTCTTGCCTTCGAACAAAACATAACACACAGTCTCTATTTATGAGATTACTACTGAACGGCTAGACTGATTGCACAGTGATGGCTGGATCAACTCTGAGATGCTGCTGTGTCTCACTTGAATGTTCATTTGACTTTAAAATCTTAAAGAAAACACATTTTCCTTTCCACTGGTTGCACCAGAGAGTCTGATCCAGTTAATTGTGAGGTTTCATATGACAAAGGCAGATGGACTGACAGGATACTCTGCTCCTGAGATGTGTAGCAATGAAGTCGATACAATATAAGGTAAGAAAAGAAGGAGTTTTGAAGGCACTTTGGTTAGAGTGGTGGATCTACAAGGAACATCATAATCTAAGAAACCTGCAAAATCGGTTCTGCTGCAGTACATGCCATTTGTTGCTATACAGTTAAGAGTTTGAGTCTAGAAATTCTGGAGCTGTAGAGCAGAAGTAATTGAGATGCTTGCAATTGTCTCAGAGATGATGATAAAGATGATAATAAGGATGATGAATCCACCATGCCTCTTTTATCCATCAGTGCGCACCATCTGGGTGTGAATGTCATGTGTTGCTTTGAGCCAGCCAGGCGATTATTAGCAGTGCCTAAGTGATCCATTATGAAATGCAGCCTCTCACTGTTCGCTATTATACTGCTACAGGCCTGTTATTGAATGCTGGGCACTAGAGAGAAAGGTTGGCTGGATTGCTGATCTGATCAAATCTCTACATTTCAGATTTTAGTTTTTTGTCGAAGTGGTATTGGAGCAGCAATTGTAAATTTGGTAAAGTTATCAGACCTGTTGGTCATAAAATAAATTCAAATTTTCGAATAAATGCATTTTTTCCGCTTCATATTTAAAGCAAAGAGATTCAGTTAATTTATGATGATGGAAATGCCTCATCTCTGACGCTGTTAGCTGTGGCGTCACTAAGCAACAATGTCTACACTGAATGAAAGCAGGAAGGCACGTGCAAGAGTTATTCATTTGGCTGTTGTGGCTGCTGGTTGGTGTTCTGAGTGTGTGATATCATCAGTAATTCAGGCGGGCAGGAATACCGCGAGGAATTGCCATAGAGTTGCCATAGAAATGTTCCCCATTGTGGAAAAGTTGAGACATAGAGAGAGAGAGAGAGAAAAAAGGAGAAAGAGGTATGCACAGAAACATGGCATTGTCAAAGGAAGAGACGGATGTTCAGCTTATTTTCCACCAGGGAATCAGATATCACGGCATTATGTTCCACTGAAACAATTCATGGCTTGCCTTCTCATATAATTTGGTATAATGACTTATGACTCTATGCCAGTATATGTGTGCGACACAAGAATGTGCTACTGAACAAATAGCAACCCAAGCAACAGGCAAAATGTGTCTACACCATTGGTTTTCACAGTTGACGTTTGATGAATAAGATAAGGGCTTTGACTCAATCAGCCAGGACAAAGGTACAAAAGAGATTTCTGCTGCGATGTAATTTGAAAATGAAAAGAGTTTGCTTGAGCACTAACATTTGTTTTTCAGGCTTACTGTTGGGTTATTAAATTTTACTTTACAATTTTATTTTAATATTTTAAAATCCTTGAATAGTGCTTTTGTGTGTGTGTGGGAAGACACTGGTCAGGTCAGTTTTATGTCACACACTCTCTGTCAGCATGTGCTCTGCCTGCTCTTAGCTCCTGACATACGCATTGTGTCGAAAAATCTGTTGTGTTTCTCTCTGCGCTGTCTCTGGGCCGCATTATTCAGCCCTCGCTGACTCACAGAGACAACAGTTAACCAGTGATTTAAAAGCTAAACATGAACCTGAGCAGCATCAGGACAGCCTCTCTGTCTGTGTTCACCAGACCATGAAGATTCATGACTGCTTGACATGATGCGTGTATGTGTGTATGTGTTTGTACTGCTATTCTTATGAGGGCTAAATATCTTTAGACACAAGTCTTTCCTAATAAGTGTGCTGCATGTTGTTGGAGTGTGCAATGATGGAAAAGTTGGGGCACAGCAGTCTAATTGAAGCACTCGCTCTGTTCTGAGTGCTGCTCATGTCCTCCTCCGTGTTCGCTCTGCTGTATAGTAGGGCAGTAGGGGAGCAGGAGAGGGGAGCCGGGAGCCAGCGGTGCTGTCAAGTGGAGCTGTGTGTCAAGGTAATGCTCAAGCTTATGGATGGACCCCGTTTTTAAAAATTCATACTGATATATTTGAATGTAATGCTTCAATTTGGCCATTTTGTGCCTCTAAATGACAAGTTGTCTTTCTAACCTTTATTCTTGTCAGGGCAGAAATGTCTCTAGCATTCATGTCATCACGGGATACTCAACTGGAAAAAATAGTAATGAAATCAAGTTTAGGCTCATTAGAGGGGGAACAAAAGACGTTTTTGAGTTCCCTGAAGATGTATAAAATCCTCCTACACCATACTGAAATGATTTCTCTGGGCAACTATTTGAAAACAAATAAAACATTCAGCTGTGGGTGGACAACATTTACTGTCTGACATCTGATTTTAATTAAAGACCAACACAATATATCTTTCTAACCCTCCTCGAGAGTGTATGTCACATCTCCAGATTATCCTCTCTCTGATCTGTGAGCTGCTCTGCGGCACAAGAGGATTATCACGCCTGGCGGCAGCCTCTGATACCATCACATGCTGGGGATTCCCCTTCTCTCTTGCTCTTGCTCTTGCTCTTGCTCTTGCTCTTGCTCTTGCTCTTGCTCTTGCTCTTGCTCTTCTGACAGATAATTATGTTGATTGTTTGTTACTCGGTTGGTATTTTGTTGCTATTAAGTGGAATTGACAGAAAAGGTCAGGGTGATGCTTCTGGGATGATCTAACTTCATCGTGCTGTCCTGTTTTCTAATTCACTGCAAATCAGATGTGGTCTGTATTGAATGGTGACTCATGAATGAAAGGAAGGAAAAAATTAAGATCTAAGTTCAAAATGACTCAACAATTCAAATTCTTATTATGTTTACTACTTTGGGTCACTTGTTTTAGCTAGTGATGTTGCACAGTGTTGTGTCTCTTAAGGAAAGCAGGTAAAACTAGTACGTCAGAGACCTGCGGTCAGTCATGGGACTGGACACAATCTGTACCTGTTGAGATATGTCATGATAGTTGTCTGCCTAAAACCGTCATCAAATTGCTCAGTCAGCCAAGTGTATTGACCCATATTAAGTAACAACACGGTGGCGTCAGCTGGCTCAGCATGTGGCCTTTGCTGTTGACGTGCCCATTTTCCACGTGAGTACAGGTAGGGCTATAAAAGAGTTAGCAGACAAAGAGTCTTGTCAACACCTGATACACCCTTTGTGGTTTGACTTCACAGAGCAGACAGATTTGATGGTGGACAGATGGGGGGGGGGGCATCTTTTGTCTACTGTATGGTTCTGTTAACTCACTGCGGGGGAAATGACCTTCCTAGCTGTCTGCACACAGAGCTTTATCAGTTTCCTTTCAAGACGTTGTCCTATACAATAACTTGCATATTTGCAGTTGATCAGAAATCTCCTAACGGCCACACCTGGAACCACTGGAGAGGTACACTTGTTTTTTTTGACTATGTGCAGATAAGGTGAAAATAATTAAAAATTATATTTCTTTTTATGCCTTCTTGTCTGCAGCCATAGATGCAGCAACATAATCTTTAGTTGTTGTAACTTGAGAAGAGTCTGCTCAGTTACCCTAACAAGCTATTAGTATGCTCATTAGCCAGCAGTCTAATTCTACAAACCACTTTAGTTAACACGTGGCTGCAACGAAACACCTATATCCTTGGCTTGTAGTTTTTTCAACTTTGGTTTCTACTCTTCTATGTGAATTAATATGCATTGATATGTTTCATTAGACAGCAACAATTAGCTGAACAGATGTCATAATTATTTGTAACTTTGTAACAACATTTTGGGGTGTAACATCATTTTGGAACGTCAAAATAGTGTTTTCTGGGCAACAAGACGGATGGATTAAATAAATGAGATAAAACATATTAAATAGTGATATGAGAGTGGTATTGTTTTAATCCAACCTGTGGCAAGAAAGTTAATCATTGTATTTATAGATATAACATGCTACATAACATGCAGCGTAGCGTGGGTGCGTGCAAATACATGTGTGGTTGTTGGCATACAGCTTGTGACTCATTAAAAGCATTTATTGGTGTGTTTAGTTAGAAAATTCTTCACTTTCCAAGGCCTTGAAAGTACACTGAAGTTGTTGACATACTGTGAACACAGGACTCCCCTCTTCATAAAAGACAACAGTGGGTTTTCTTGTGAGTCACAATGTATTCAGATGCTGGCTCACATTCATGCTGAGCTGAGCTACTGCACCAGTTTTCCCCCTGAGTCATACTTTTTCTTGTCGTTTCAGGTGAATGTTGATGACACCATTGAAATGTTACCAAAATCAAGAAGAGCTCTCACCATTCAAGAGATTGCTGCATTAGCGCGATCTTCCCTACATGGTGAGTGCAATTTAACATAAAAGTTCTAATGCAAGCTAATATACAAGCATAGGTATTTGTATGTTCTGTAAAAGCACATACTAAAATGTGTAATCATCACAAAAGTTATGCTGTAGCATAACCCCAAGCTTTTTCTTTGCAGGTATTTCACAGGTAGTGAAGGACCATGTGACAAAGCCTACAGCCATGGCTCAGGGCAGAGTGGCCCACTTGATAGAGTGGAAAGGCTGGTGTAAGCCTATGGACACTCCTGCAGCCCTGGAATCCGACTTCAACTCTTATTCTGACCTCACTGAGGGAGAGCAGGAGGCACGCTTCGCTGCAGGTAAGACTTCTGTTGACTTGTTTATTACATAAATACAGGAAAAACACCCTGCTTAGCTACACTCAAAGTTTAAGCTAACAGAGGGTTTTTGAATGTGCACAGATCAATTTAAAACAAATACACTGAAGATGTTACTCACACACACGCACACACACACACACACACACACACACACACACACACACACACACACACACACACACACACACACACACACACACACACACACACACACACACACACACACATACACTGTAGGATTAGGCTTAGGGTTAAGCAAGAGAGTTTATGAAATAATGATAAAAGGTCACAAAAGAGATCCCAATTAAATGAAAAACCATCGTAACAAAAAGGTAAACATTATGTAAATGCTATAGTAAAAAGAGAATTTGTAGACTTTTGCTTCAAACAACCTAGTTTTTTCCACAATATACTTTTCACAAAACTATCATTTTTACCCCATTTTGCTGTTAACATGCACTTTGGGAATCTTTATCTGGATATGAGAAAATGCATGTTAATGCAAGGTATTAATGCTCATAGACCGCATTGCAATTTGAATACTATTCGATCAGTGAGACCACATCTGGCGGTTGTTTGTTTCACACTGTGATCAGATCTCAGCAAGGTGTGAATTGTGAAGAATTTATTGAAGGATAGCCCCTTGAGATGATCTGGACAGCGTTGCCTCATTTAACAGGGAACTCCAGTGTTTCTAGTATTGAGTTCCATGGGGGGCCCACAAGAGACAGATTAAAAAAGAATGGTAGAGGAGTTCTGACTCTGTCTCTCCGAAAGTTTACTGTCTGTGTCTTCACTGTCACTATCTCGTCAAGGCAAAAATGCTAAAACATCGATTAAAAACGACTAAAATTGAAGCAGCAGAGGCCAACACATCCTGACTTTTAGTCCCTAGTATTGGTCACGCTCCAAAAACACTGGATCCTACACTACCCATCATGCAACTCCATGGCATCTTTGAAACACTGCATCAACCATTTGTAACTGCTTTCTGCTCAGCAAATCTGTTGTCCTCAAACCCAAACCCTGATGACATCACAATGACATTATCAGGGTTATTTTCTCATATCCGCCCAACAAGTTGAAAGGTCACCCAACTCTACCTCTGTCGAAAACTGACTGTATAATAGTAATAGACAAACCGTCCGGGCCTGAAAAGTGAAGCCAGCAGGGGGCGACCCCCCCAGTTGCAAAAAGAACT
Organism: Perca fluviatilis; assembly: GCF_010015445.1. Lineage (NCBI taxonomy): Eukaryota > Metazoa > Chordata > Actinopteri > Perciformes > Percidae > Perca > Perca fluviatilis. The sequence goes on along the minus strand of NC_053113.1, from coordinate 18,140,193 downwards.
TTTCTATAGAAGTCCATGGGAAAAGACCCTACTTCTCACTTGATTTATTACCTCAATAAACATTTTTATAATGGGTTTATGGCCTCAATTGCTACTTTCAAGTATAATTCAATACAGCATGATGTTCATTTTGTAAATTATGGTCCCATTTATTTTAAAATTGATGATAAAGCAGGGGATGCTATAGGGCGTGGCTACACGCCGTCAGGACAGGCTTAGTAATGCTAACCATCTGATCAGAGAACTATGATAAGAAGAGGACTTTTGAATACCAGATGTGTAAATTCAAAGGCCCATGATCAGATGTCATAATCCAGATACAGATTTCAGATACAGATTGCACTTTAATGGCAGGTGTAAATGGGATGTTGGATTCTTTAGCTGCTGTATGCAGCCACGTTCATTGCCCTTAACTCTTCTCCTTCACACATACATATGGTTTGTTCCTCTCGGAGCGCCGCTCACCCACAGTTCATCTGTGTGCTATCTTTTACTCACTCACCTCATCTTTTACTTTTCTTTCATTCACTCCTGCCCCCTCTATTCAATACCCCCTTCATCCTATTCGCATTGTCCCATTTTTGTTATGTTGATCTCTGCCCTCTCTCTTCATCTCTTCTTTTTCTCTGTCTTTTTACCCTGTCCCTCCTGCCTGGTCTTCCTCTATTCTCTCGCTCACTCCCTGCAATGCAGACTCTCAAGGTTAATTTGCACAGTCAGGTTTTGCTCCTGGCTAGTGCCACCATGACTGAGCGATTTTCCTTTGTGCCTCCTCTGTTCTCATTTATTTTTTTCCTCTTTTATATCTTACTATTGACATGACTTCTCTTCTCTTCTCATGCACCCATCTTTGTGATCCATCATCACAATAAAAGATCCATTTCAGTATTCTTTGGTTAGGAAAGTGGTTTCCTGTGCAACACTAATGATGATGCAAACAAGATGATTTATAAAGGCAGGCAAAATAGTTCTTCAAACTTTTAAAATCAATCATCATTCATTAAATAGTCTTTACTGTAACAGCTCTTTAGATGATTTTTTTTATTCTATATCTTTTTTTGAACCTGGCCATTACATGAAGTTTATTAAAGTGATGGTTTGGAGTAATTTCACCCTAGGGTCTTTTGCACCATGAGCTTGAGCCAAACACCCCCCCAGAAGCTTTTTTCACCTATAATAAACAGGGTCTAATCCTTAGCAAGAATGTCTGATGCTCTGCATTTCTTTAATTTACAATAATTAGTGTAAGTTGACTAGTAGTCAAGAGTTGGGGAGACATTTCTATATGTTATACTTCTCCTATTTTCTTCAGTTTACATCATCGTGCATCCATTCCATCAGGGAGCCAGTTGTGCTGACTCCTTTTATTTTTGTCAACTCTCTCCTTGTAGCCCGCTGATGGTGTTACTGTTGTTGACTGGACACTGCGTGAATGTCAGGGAGCACATTAGTACAGTGAGCGTGTGAATGTGCGAATGTGTGAAGTAAGTGTTTGGTGTGTATCGTGTGTATGCAAGGTAGTTACAGTGGTACACACAACTGTGTGTTTGTGTACTGTAGGAGGCATCCTGAAACTTGAAAATGCAAGTGGGGTTGTCCTTTTGATGGACTGACTGACTTCTGCCATCACAAACACACGCCGCAAAACCACGCACGCACGCACGCACGCACGCGCTCTCATATACACACACATTATTTGAAGGTAATCCTGCAGTGTCTCTCTGTAGTGCATGAAACTGGCTGCCAGCCTTGGCCGACACAGAGAGGCTTATGTCACTGTATGTGTGTGTGTGTGTGTGTGTATGTGTGTGTTTTGTGTGAATGAAAGAGACAGAGAGTGTGAGGACATGTGTGAGTATGTGTGTATTAAGCTGTTTTCTCATTTTAACTCCAGACAATGTCCAATGAATAAGGTGAAGACATTGTCTGAAGAATTTGTCTGACGATTTCAGCGTTGTCCCTTACCGACAGAAGTTCCCGAATCTCGTCATCTCTCCAGTTAGACATATTCATTGGTGTAAATCACCCTTTTTCTTCACCCTCGGATGTTTGTTTTCCAACGAATTCATGAGCCTTATGATAGAAACGTCATCAGCATGCCCACTGGTTTGCTGTGAATTCTCCAGAAAATGACTGGCTCCATTCACACATGGGCTCAATCGGACATTCCACAAATTTTGTACTAGGTAGCTGGCCAGGTAAATCCCTTTAATGTCCAACCCAACTGATTCAGATATTTACATTCTCATACACAGCTCCTCATGGTAATATCTAGATAAGTTCAGGTTTGCAGAAGTGTATGTGGCCTGACCCAATCTAACAATGCATCAGAGTGAATACATATGTTATATTTACCCACAGGAGTTACTGTTGCCTTCTAACCTACTGAATATTTATGAGCTGAAGTAAGACTGCAAACCACTCTACCTCATACAGCCTGATACAGTATATCCAAACTGTATCACTGTGTGTTCAGACAACTTAATAGTGATAATAGTGATGAAGTCTTCGTAATAGTCGTAATAGAAACATAAACTTCTGAATTTAAATGTTGTTTAGCTTGTATTTTGCCATGAAATAATATTGCTAAAATATTCTTATGGCATTAAACTAAGTAACCTCCTACATTGCTGGGTATTATTTCTTTGTCATACAGACAGAGGAACACAGGTGTTGTTTTGTGTGTGCTTATCTGTTGGTGTACAGTATCTCTTTATCCCTATCCCTATTTCTTGTGTGGTATGTGGGTCAGTGACATAAAAAAGTATGCATGCAGGTGAAAACTTTCTTTCTTCTTTCTTCTTAAGTTCAAGGAATTAGAAAAGGCTTTCAAAAGAGAACTACAGAACAGCCTGCATGACTGCAATTGGCGGAGGACGTGCCAGTGTTTGTGAGGAGAGTTGAGAACCCAGCTACAGTGGAAGATGAATGAGAGTATCGATCTTTCTCCATGGGAGACAATGCATGAATACTGAGCATTGACCAAAGAGAGAGACAGAGACATAAAGATAATGAAGAGAGAGATTCAGAGAGATAGAAATCAAAAGTCAGGGGCAAGGCTGAAAGAATGCACTGTGAAAGAAAAGGGAATGGTTGGAATGAGGAGAGTCAGGTGAGTTGAAGGAGAGAGCGGATAAACAGGGAAGAATACAAAACAGATGGATCGTGTGCAAGTGGACGAGTCTGAGCACAGAGATAAAGAGGAAAAACGAAAAACATTCTATGATTGGCTAGCTCGTGATGATGATTGGAGGTGATTGGAGCTTGTAGCACGTTGGCACAAGCTGAGTCACCTCAGCCATGCACGCACGCACGCACGCACGCACGCACGCACGCACGCACGCACATTGATGTCCTCTCTGTGGCCTGGTAATGGGGGGAAATAACCACTACAGGAATACAGCCTCCGTTAAAATCAGCTTTTTCTAACATTCAAAATTATGTTTTTACATGAATATATTGTTTATAGGATTATGCTACAATATTAATGCATTTCATGCTACAAAAAGCAGATGAATTGCTTTTACATAAATACACAGTCAGGAAGATAAACCTGGTAAATAAAGTGTATCTACACAAACACTTCACAGCAGCTTACATCTTACACCTGTACTGTACTACAATTCATCCAATGAATGCAATACAAGCATGTAATGCTTTTTTTTGACTGTATCATTTAACTATGTGGTCATTTTTTAAGCTGTATTTGTACTGTACTATAGATGTGTTGTATCAGACTACATTATACCGAGGGTGCATTTAATATTCAACAAAGGAAAGACCTCCCACACACACACACTCACACACACACACACACACACACACACACACACACACACACACACACACACACACACACACACACACACACACACACAAACACGTCAATGTGTGTGAATTCATTTTTCATTCACTAATTAATTCCAGTCGTTCTACTTTGCCTTTTCTTTTATTGATAATCTACAGTGACTGAAATTCAAGACTTTTCCACAGAAATAATTTTTCCAAAATATGAAGAAAAAAAACTTCAGGATGTTGATTACAGTTATATCAATAGAGAAAAAAATCAAATGTAAAGAAAAAGACTTAATTAATGAATGAAACTAACCTAACTTCTGTGAAATGACAATCTAACAGTATGTGCTGTGGAAATGCACATTGTGCTAAATTTAACACTTAAGCTATTATGATACCCTGGTCATCAATACAATAATCATCATGTCAACACCGATTATTTTACTTATAGGTCCAGTGTGTCACGTTTTTAGTTGTTCATTATCAAAATCTGTGTTGCCCGTTCACAAACTTGTCCTTTTCATGAATATTTACCACCACCATCAATTCCAAGTATTCCTATTGGCTTGAAATTTTACATTTGCATTCGCATAAACTTGGGTAGACGCTCCATATTCATGCGCTGTCTTGAAATACGTTAACGGTAAGGGACAAACAGGATATACTGCTCCGCCTTTCGTGTTTTCGCTGTCACATGATAAACTCACAGGTGCTGCTAATGGGTATCGTCCTATGGTCGCTTCCCGGCCCCGGCAAGTTTGAAGAAGGAAACATGGAGGACCACACATATTCAAAATCCAAATTTCAGGAACAGGAGTCTTCTTCATTGCCCAGAAAAAGAAAAAGGATACTGAAAAGAGCAAGAGACCGGCGTCATCAGAAAAAAGTGTGAAGGCTCCATAGCTGTAATACGTACTTTGAACTGCGTGGCGCGAGAGAGTTGATCGCGATATATATGATCTCAACACTAGATGGGAGAAATTTCCACACATTGGACCTTTAAGCATTTCTCCTGGCATCCCAGTGACATATACATTTTGTCTGTGCCTTGATCTTCCAACTTACTGTCTCCTCTGCACTGTTAGGAAAGCAACCTGCATAACAACTATCAAACACTCAGTCAGTGGTGGAAGAAGTATCCAGATCCCTAACCTAAGTAAAAGTACTAAAACCACACTGTAAAAATACTCTGTTACAAGTAAAAGTCCTGCATTAAAAAAGTTACTTAAGTAAAAGTATATAAGTATAATCAGGAAAATGTGCTAAAAGCATTAAAAGTAAAAGTACTTAATGCAGAAAAATCCTCACATTTTAGGAACTGGAAACGATCAAAACAGTCCTGTGTTTAAAATGCTAATCATTTTAGTTGGACTTGTAGGCCGTTATATTGTTGGTTGTTGTTATATAAACTACATATTTTTTTCTGCATACTTGCATGAAAGGTGCTATATAAATAAATAAAAGTTTAAAAAAGTTTGGTGTGCAAATATCTTAATTTGTAAAGTAACTAGTAACTAAAGCTGTCAGATGAATGTAGTGGAGTAGAAGTAGAAAGGGGCATGAAAAGAAAAGACTCACATAAAGTACAAGTACCTTAAATTTGTACTTAAGTACAGTACTTCAGTATATGTACTTAGTTACATTCCACCACTGCACTCAGTAACAGCCATCTAAAGTGCACCAGCCAAATGACCACTGAAGAACATTGAGTGTAATGGGAATGCTGTCTCTGTCCAGTCCAATACTACGGCGTGCACTTTGTTCCTCACACAGGCCTGCCAATCAAAAACATGACATGGAGAGACAATGGACTGCTGCCTCCCTGTTACCATGCCAACCATCTATTAGCATCTGCACATGTGAAGCTTATGTGTGTATGTGTGTGCGCAGGTGTGGCAGAGCAGTTTGCCATAGCGGAGGCTAAGCTGAGGGCCTGGTCCTCTGTGGACGGCGACGAATCTAACGATGACTCATATGATGAGGACTTTCTGCCATCCAACGAGCCCACCACACAGAGCACAGGTACACACACACACACACACACACACACACACACACTGTACCTCTACACCACAATTTGGTAAATCACATTAATTTGCTTCATCTGGTACCCCTCCTTCCTAATACCCCATCACACAGCCTCTCTCTCATCCATCTCTCTCTCTCTCTCTCTCTCTTTCTCTCTTTCTCTTTCATTGTCCCAGTGCCCTAGTTTATATCCTCTCCCAACATTTTTTTTTGTTCCTTGGCGCAATTTGATATCCCTCCTGCAACTTTAATATAATTTCCTTTGCTGCAGAGACAGTGTCTGTGTGAGGATGGTGTGTGAGCGGGTTATAAATACACAGAGAGTATTTGACCATGGGTGTGTGTGTTTACCAGAGCTTTCATCTTGATTACACTGAATCATCAATAACCTGTACTGTCTGCAGCTAATAACATTCAGCTCAGTGTTGCTTCTCTATCTTCATATATCCATCTGTGGCTTCTTACCTTCTGGCAAAGCCCATTTAGTAAATGGAGTTTCACTCGTACCTGCCTGTATGTGATATTACAGTAATCAACTCTACATGAAACCAGTGCTGTAGTACTTTTCTGAGGGCACATTTTTTAGAGCTTTGTTTGTGGTAGAGAAGAGTTTTCTTAGCCCCACTGTAATCAAATTGTTTACTTTTTCAAATATAAAGTGATATGTTTGGCATTTTCCCACATACTGTTCTTATTATTTTCCACTGCTGGTATTTTTCACACCCTTGTAATGCAGTGGATGCTATTTTTTTCATTCTACCTTAATTTGTGAATTTGGTTGCTTTTTAAAATTAATATATTGATATTATTCTTTCAGACATTTCTTTTTGCAGTGGAAACTTAGAAAGAAATCCAACTTTATTTTTTTTACATAAATAACTGGCTTTTGGTTGAAAAAACAGAGCAAACTTATTATTCTTAAAAGGTACCATGTGGAGCTTATATTACATTCAGTGTACGTTCAGCAAAACACATGGTGTATACCTTTGAGGCCAAACAGCAGCATTTGTGTATGTTAAGTAGCAGGATTCTTTTTTGTTGGTGCATTCCTGTTTCTTCTGTTAAGGTCCTTGCACACTGAGAAAAAAAAAACGACCTCACGTTTTGTCAATCATGTTTACACACTTCCTCTGAAAATTTCGTCCGTCATAAATAAATTCAGTATGGGTTCAAGCAAGCATTTTGATGTGTTTTGACAAGGAGATCGAATGAGCCTATCCAGAAATGACACACAGAAAGACGCTGGCAGAATGCAATGTCTACTGTCAACAGGTCAGAAGGATGATGATGATGATGAGGAGGAGGAGGAGGAGAATGGAAGAGGGGAAGATGAGAGAAGGCAGACATACGCAGACAGAAAAAGGAGAGCAACAGTGTAGTGTTGGCCGCGGTGCCAAACGCAACAAGATGCAGACAGAGAGGACAGAGAGCGAGGTAACTGTCAATGGAGAATAGCAAGGGATGAAATGAAGGAGAAGGAGAGAGAGGCAGAGTGACAGCAGCATCACATTTTGTATTGTTTTGCAAAATGTTTCGCAACAGATTAATTAATACTCATTGGACTTAGTGTGCAAGGTTTCTATGCGTGACAAATTTTGAAATGACGCATACGAAAAAACTCGTGTGCAAGGACCTTTACTGGGGCCAACTATCAATCTGTGGAAGAGCATGAAACTGTTGGAAGGCACGCGTGTTAGTGAAGCATGAGATACAAACAAAATGAAGACCTGCTGATCAAAACATTGCTCTGTAGCGCTGCTAGTGGTCAACAACTCCACAGCGTATCTTTAAATAAGTAAAAATGTAAATAATGACTAGAACAAGTTTTTTTTCAATGCAAGTTAAGGATTTGCTATTGTATTTCCTGCTTATATTTGATGCTGCAACCCCTCAAGGACCCTCCAGGAAATATTACAGTTTCATCTCATATTCTCATTGTTCTTCAGGACTTCATTCTCACAGTCTGTATCATTCCTTCTAGATGTGTTATCATATCCGCCCTACTTGAAGGACCTGATCCACAGCCAGCTTTGCCAACACCTAGGCCTGCGAGGGCCCTGTTGCGAGGGTGGAGGAGGCGGAGAGGGAGGTGGTAGCGGAGAGCCCTCCCCCACGGTAGGCTCCCCGGACACCTTGTGCTCCAGCCTCTGCAGCCTGGACGAGCACCACCCCCTTCTGCGTGACCTGGGCGGTCACCGCGGCACCCACTCCTACAGCAATGCCGCCGAGCTCGCGGCCAAGATCCTGTCGGCGCTGCAGGGAGGGGAGGAGCTGCTGCTGGCCCGACTTCAGAGGGCAGGGCAGAGCGGTCGTGGTGGGGGGGACAGCGGCTTCCATAGCCTTGGCGGGGGAGGGCGGGGCATCAGGCCCTGCGGGGGTCAGGACTCTCCTTGCTACTCCAGATCTTACTCTGAGACGTACCTGTCACCCGGCGAGGATGACGACACCCCCTGCAAGGACTATGAGAGCACTGTGTGCCAGGCAGACGGCAGCCCTGACTACGACCCACACAGGAGGGTCTCTGATGTGGCCTCCTCTGGGGTTGTGTCTCTCGATGAGGAGGATGAAGAGGAGGAGGAGAGGGCAGGAGAGCCAAACAACCAATGACTTCTCTCATCTCACCTCAGTGTTTAATCCCTCCAATCTCTTTGGAGGGTTTTCTTTTTTGCAACAACTTCCCCTCTCCTTCATGGCGTCTAAAAAGTTTGAACCTCTGTGCATGCTGTTTTTTTCCCTCGCTGACTGAAGCATAAATCATCCGTCTTTGCCTTACTTGCAGCATTTCAAATCCTCCTTACCACCTCGTGACTGCTTTGTCCCCATTCGATGTATCAACTTTTATTTTCTTTGAAGGCGTCCAAACAATCGATTTTATCATTGTAAAACAGGAGTGCTGGATGTGAAGTGATGTACTCATGGAAGTGACGCACGCAGTTTCCGGCTCTGTCCATCAAGCAGACAGACTGACATGACTGAGTCCAGAACTCTGATTTATCTTTGCATGTGTTTTGCAAGTGCTGAAATCGATGGGCTGACCTGGCCCTGCGCACGGTTTGCAATCTCAGCTGTTCTGTATAACCCCCGCCCACCTCCCCAGCATCTCCCATGGGAGGGAGGGTTGGCACCGATGCTGGGACCTGCCCTTACCTCCCTGTCCTCTCACCCTCTCCCCTCCTTTGCAAGACACAAAATAGCATCCTTTTGGGCATGGCTTGCTGAGTATGCCAAACTATTTAACCCTGTCACTACCAATTATGAGCATATGCTGGAATGTCTTCAAAGTGACAGGAGATAGTATGTATTTTAAAATGACAAAGTTTAAAAAAGAAAAAGAGAAATGATATGCTTTTATTGTACTAGTTTTCTATCACTCAAACATGTTGTTGTTCATAGTTCCAAACATCATTATGATGGACATCTGCCATAATGATCAACTATAGCTACTGGATATTTTTGTGGTCCTGTGGATTTCTGCATGGGTCTTCCTTGCAGGAATCCACACGAGATCCTTCCGAGAACTTTGGTTGTCTTAAAAAAAATACGCAGCAGCAGCGACAGCGACGACAACAACAAATGCTGACAGAATGTTTCTGAAGTGACCCTTGGGCGGTAGTTGTTGGGCAGAAAATGGCACAGGTGGAAAAGAGTTTTTTTCTGTGAAGAGATGAGTTGCATCGGAGATTTTCTATATTTTTGTATGCGTCGTCTTGCTTTGATCTCTTTGCCTATATGGCGTGCCAGTGTATGTGTTTTTTTGCACGAAGCTAATGTGGCTGTAGATACAATACAAATGTGAAAAAAGTTTTTATTTTATTTTATTATTGTAAAAGAGGATACTGTGATATGGTTTGTTTTGGCATCTGTCATGATCCTCAAAAAGAGCCTGTTGTTCTCTTTTCAAAAATGTCTAACTGCTCTTCTTTCTTTCCTCTAATACTGACTCCTGCAAAGCTTTGCCTTTTATTCTATACTTTCCCTTCTTATTTATGATATTTGCAAAATGGCATGTTTATGTGCGCATGCAGAAACTTCCATCTCCATGGTGATATGAGGAGCTCTGTTGAGGTTCTCCCAGAGGGACTGGCATTCACACAACTCAGGAAATCCCATTGGACCAGAGCATCAATGCATCCTACCCGCACGCACAACGCTACTTCTCTCTGATCCTCAGTGTGTGTGCTTGCGTGTGTGCATTTGTGTGTGTTTGTGTAGAAAAAGCCTGGTGTGCGTAGTTATTTTCTACAAATAATTAAAGCACATTCAGTCCCCACATCCTTCTTTAATGTTGTTTGACTGTTTAGAAAAGCCTCAACGTGCGAGTCTGTATGTTTGACGTTTTGTGCAAATGTGTGTGTGTGTGTGTGTGTGTGTGTGTGTGTGTGTGTGGCGCTGTATTGTATGATGTCAGTAAGCTCCTTAAGCTTGCACTGTATATCCATTCCAAAACCCCTCCAATGTAGCGATTCCCTTTAAAAACAGTGTTTGGTTTAGCTGAGCTCTCATTGGAGGTTGGATTTTTACTGATGCTAGAGATAAAAAAAAAAAAGCATACAGTAGATACATCTGGAAATTGTTTTGAAAATACAGACTGGATGACATTGCTAACTTAACTAAAAACTACATAAAAAGGAGGAGTCACAGTCAGGATAGTTACATAACAACTCAGGGGGAACCATTGAAGCTGTGCCTTTCATTCCTCACCTTTGACCTCCCAAGTTGTACCATCATCATCATCATCATCATCATCATCATCAACATCATCTTCCCTGCTCTCACTCCAGCCATAGCTTGGTTTCCTTTCTCTTCTCCCTTTTTTAAATTAAGTGCAGAGTAAAACCCTTCTCAAATCTGATCAACAGAGGCACCAAATATCCTGTTGCACCGACTGTGTGTATTCACATATACAGTGGGCCGGTTTACGTCATTGTCCTTTTGGTTGACATTAAAAGCCGGCCGATACTGGCAAGGCGAGGTTGTGCTTTTGTCCTGGCGCGGTGACGAGAGCGTGCTATTGTTCTCCGTCCTCCCCATCCTCTATTTATCAGCTTGCTCTGTCCACCACAGTGCATTCGCTCTGTCTGTCTTTCTGAGTGTCCTCCACCCTCTCCCCGAGTAGTGTGTGTGAGCAGTGTGTGTGTGTGTGTGTGTGTGTGAGATGGTATGTGTGTGTGCAACTGTGTGTGTGAGAGAGAGAAGACGGGCACCTTGGTGTGATGCGTTTTTCATTCACCCAGCTATCTTGTTGTCTCTCTCACATCGACATGAGTGTGTTTTTAAATGTCTGAGGACCATGACCACATTCCTGCATCCAGTCTTGACCTTTACCCTAACCCCATCCTAAACCTAATCTGAACCCTAAATCCAAGTCCTAATCCCTTCGTCAAAGTGGACCTTTGGCGGATTTCTTCATCTTTCTATCCTTGTGAGAACATTTTGTCCTGATAAGAATAGAAATATTAGAGTACCCGCTGACATACACACACAGACAGCCTGATGAATGTCTCCCCTCTCCATCCTTCTGTCACTGTCCTGTCATTTCCCTTCCCCCTTTGTCTCAGTCCTTTCCTCTTTGCCTCCACCCTTCCCTCCTCTTGTTCTTTCCCTCCCACCTTCCATCTATCCCCACAGGGGGCTCATTACGTAACCAAGAGGACATCTGAGTGCTACCTTTGCCGACAGGCAATTAGCCTGTGATTATAAAACCGCCTGACGAACAGGAGATGCGTATCGCTCTTCTGTCTGTCTTTTTATTTCACCCTTGAGTCTTTTTCCCCTTCACTCCATCTGCACCCTCCGTTCCCTTTCTCTCCACCTCCTCCTCACCACCACATCTTTTGAGGTTAGCTGTCCCAGAAAAACTCCTAGCGGTTTGTGGAAAGCAATGGGTGATCAAGGGAAGTGTTCCTCGCTCTCTGTTCGGAAGCGATTCATATTTCATAGCGCAATAACAGAAGAGCACCCAGCTGTCCTTAATTGAGACAGATGTCTTTAGGGTGACACATGTTTCTTTCTGTGTGTGAGTGTGTGTGTGTGTCTCTGGGCAGTGTAGTTTGTTGCTTCAGGCAAGCACTGACATTGGATACTTATCAGAGAGAAGTGCTCCAGAATATCTCTCTGTGAGTGTGTGTGTGATAGTGGTAGGAGAACCCAGTGCTATAAAAAGACATCAAAACAAGCATCTGTCGGACAGTGTAAAGGCAGGAGGGCGTATAAATATTCAGTTCAGCCCCTGTCACCCTATAGCCTACTTACCATCTAAGAACAAAGCTGAAGGGCCTGGGGACCGCTCTCACCACACCACCGGGCCCCATCGGTGAATATTAGGACAAAACCTGTGAACACAACTAGGACTGTGAAAACTGCTGTAGGACCTGAGTTTAGATAATCTTCACAGAGAGAGAGATGGTCTGTGTTTAACCCACATTAGCATCCACCGTCTTAATTAAAACGTCCCGCAATCCTCGGGGGTGTTTGGGTGCACACAAACACACACACGCACACGCACACACACACACACACACACACACACACACACACACACACACACACACACACACACACACACACACACACACACACACATAGACATGCATAATGAAATGGCTTATGAGAGTTCAGAGAGCAAAGCCATACAACTCACCCAGCAGAGACAAAGACACTATGAACTAACAGGGTAGAAATATAGATGACCCAAAATGAATGTACTGTCCCATCCACATCCTAAGTGGGCTGCATATCAGCATCAGTCAAACACACACACTCAACCTTCTCCTCCCTCTGAAATCTCAATCCTGTTTTCCTTTTCTTTTTTCTTTCTAATACTTTTCTTCCTGTTTGGGCTGAATGTAATTATTTGAATATTGCCACCTTGGATTTGAACAATGAATCTTTGTTTGCTGCATCTGATATTATTTTGATTTATTAAAATATTGTTATTGTTCTTTGCAAAAAATACAAATCTGGTGTGATGTGATTATTTGTTATGTCATACAAGGTTCAAGTATTTGTCATTTTACAACACAGAGTTGCACAATGTAATATAAGTTGTAGCTCCTACACACATATAGAACACATATATACATATTTAAATTAGAATAGCATAACATTAAACAATATATACAGATAGATAGTAGGAGGAAGTGGAGAGCTCCATTAATGTAGTGTTTTATGGTTATGATTATATAATGAACTATCACCTCTTTCAATGCCATTTACGACTGGACATTCACTGTGGTACACACACCATAAAGCCTGCTGCAATTAGCTCGCTGACATGACGACATCATCATTATTGAGTTCTTGTCAGGGCAAAGGGTAGCAGTCAGAGAAACCACACAAAGTCTTGCTGGTCTTAATGATCCTACACCTGGTGTATTTCATTTTTCCATGACATCATGGGCCCCCAGGAAGCTCAGTAATCTATTTGGTGGGTCGGTAAGGGAGAGGGAGGGGAGGGAAATATCAGGACAGGACGTGATGGATTTCGAACAAAGCCTGGTGTGTGTGATCATTAGGGTTTAGAGTCCTTGGACCCCTCAGCTCTGGTTTGTTGGAGTGTCAATAAGATGCTCCTTGATGAGGTTTCTAATGTGAAAATGCAACAAATGTGAATGTTGACAAGACTCTAGCAGTTTTGTGGGACTGTAGTTTAAGCTAAATGCTAACATCAACATTCTAATGCTCATGACAATGCTTACATGTTGATGATTGGCAGGTATAATGCCACATTCATGTCATGTCGTTTATACTGTAATTACAATTGAGTCAGAGGTAACTGAAATTTCAAGTTAAAGATATCGGAATAGGAATTTGACAGCTACAATATTTCCCATTTAAATTGGCAAATGACTTATAATGGTTACATCTAGCCTATTTGCAATCCAATACTAATCTAGAAGGAGTTTATACATACTAAAGTTAATGCTATTCTTATACTATTCATATTATGTTACTACAAAGCTAGCAGTGGGGGTAACCATCATGGGATAATAGGTGAGGTTGTCCCATCCTTCCTGTTCTACCAACATTGTGTGAATGCAGCAAATTGTTCATCATGTTTACCATTTTAGTATGCTAACATGATAATTAGTACTAAACACAAAGCTGAGACTAACTGGATTGTAACTAGTTTTGCAGGTATTTAGTCATAAAACAAATTATCATCGGATATCATCATAGGATCATGAATGTCTCTAAATTTCCATCCAATAGTAGTTGAGTTATTTCAGTCTGGACCAAAGTTGTGGACAGACGGACCAACATCCCTGAACTTCACATTATCTCAGGGATTACATTTAAGAAGAACTCTGCTGGATATACGCATACATCAAGAAACTGTCTTTCCACTTCTAACAGCTACTTTTCAAGAAACTCTGTCAGTTACAACACTTACATGGCATTCAAAAAACATTGCTATAAGACACAGCAGTTGGCCTGACCTTTAGAGTTTAGGAGTACTGTTTGGGAGTTTCATGGTTGATTTGACAATGATTAGTTGATGCCCAAAAAACGCTAAATGGAGCTTTTTTGATTTTCTTTTCTCTACTCAGCTGTTCTGTGGCATGTCTGCTTTTGCCTCATTAGCATCATTTCATCATTCCCTCTCTTCGGAATTCAGCCAGAGTGCACCTCATGATACACCATCTGTTGGAGGTCAGGAGAGATACTGTGTTGTGGGCTCTGGAGACCACGGTGTGCCACCCAGAGACTAAAAGTATTCCCAGTGGGGACACTGGACCTCTGGCAGGAGAGCTGAATGGATGAACTCCTTTACTGCTGACTTCGAGGAGCTAAAGGAGACTCTACATTTTAGAAATCCGTCTATTATCCTGCACTTTTTTCAGTGTCCCTGCTAATACTGAGGCTACATTATCCTGAAAAAAAAAACACACGTACAAAGCATAAAAGTAATAATATGACTCGTCTTGAATGTCATTGTTGACATTATAGGCATTGCCTGGAGGACAACTGTGTTGTCAATAGGTAAATGTCATTTCAATTAAAGGTTTTAAAGAGGAAATTTTAAAGGTCAACTTGGGCTGTATTTATCTTGGCTTTTGCACATTTTGTGATTTTGGCCTTAAATTTGTTTTCACAGGAAGCACTCCCCATTTCCAATTTGAACTTAGAGTGTGTCTGTAATTCCATTAGCAGGTTTGCGAAACTTAAATGGCCAATTTTGTCTTGCATTATTGATAAGGTTCACATTCTGTGCCAGTCTAACGGACAACCTGACCACTCCACCATTCTGCTATTTCTGACCACATGCTGGCAGCCTCTCCAAGTGGCCCCCTTCAGCCTTATCTCTGCTGTGTGTCTGAATAAGAAGGGGTCTCCACTCATTATCAGTTTGTCCGTTACATTCCTGGCACCAGTGGTTAGACAAACTGCCATTTATGGCTAAAGGAAGAACACTACAGAGCACATGCTGTGCTTTACTGACCCACAATGCACCAGGGCTTTATAAAAACCCACAACAAAGACCCCTTGGCAGTGAGTGAGAGGTTAATGGCTTTTGGTAAACCACTTCCTTGACTGTATTCTCAGTATTCATTCTGAGGTTTAACAGAAATCAAATTAGAGTAAGATCTTGTTTTCTGAGGCTGGGGCGTATTTAGAACGTGTGCATATTCTCTGCCATGGCATCACTGACATCTTCCAGCCGCAGATCCTCCTCATCCTACCGCTCATCGTCACGTTACAGCACCTCCAGCACCCATCGGTCAGAGGGCTCACTGGGTGGATCGTCTGATTCTTTGGATCCCCTTTTTGAGCCGTTTCTTGACTCTGCTGATCATTCCAGTCTGTTTGTAGAAGAGAGCCCCAGAGGACCCAGTTGTTTGGCCCCCTTCAGCAGACACAGCAGATCATCCTATGGACACACTGGTAAGGAAATTGATTGATTGCAAAGCCCCGTCCCCATTAGTTACTGTTGCTATGCCAAGCTTTCTGTTACTGTACTCCAAATGCAGTTTATAATGTGGCAAGAGTTACCACTCAAAATTCTTAGTAATTTTTGAGAGAAATGGCCCCTAAATTTTTTCGTAAAGAAGTAGACATGATGAAATCACAACTGTTGACAGATTTGATCATCTATTGCTAGCCATCTACATACATGTAGTCCGAAGCTCATGTTTGCAACCATGAATTGGTTGAAAAGCTGACTTGGTCATGTTTCCAGCTAACTCATTTTAAAACAAGAATCCTTAAATATGCACTTGTCATATACGATCATTTGTTCAGGACCATATGTATGTTTCTTATGTAACTTTTGTACGTGACGTTAGTTAAGTATGTTGCGTAAGTAAACCAGGTACGTAAAGTAAATAAGTCAACGTTTTCGGTTTGACACGGGACATGAACAGTGGTTTCCTTGGTGATAGTCAGACAAAAAGTCAGCATCCTTACCACATATGTTGAAGATGATATTGTTCTTTTATTGCAGGATAGATAGTCTGAGTATTATAATGTAAGTAACATAAGGATAAATGTAAGATTTTTTTGTTGTGACACAACCCTGTTTTGTTGCTTAGCCTACATTGATCATATTTTGTATTTTACCTTTTTAACAAGACAAAAGAAAAGACGTTCAGGATGAAGATGTGTTTGGCAAATTTAATGCTGTCTTGTAGTCTGGCTATCACCAGACCAAGCTCAATCTTTTAAGATTGAACATTAGTCTGGGGAGTCTGCTCTGTATTTTCTACTGCACAAGAGGCATGATCAACGGGTATAGTTCAAATGACTGTACGCAATTGGATAGTCCCACCAATCAGACCAACGATCCGGGTGACATACAGCTGAGCTCCATTCTTTTGGCCACCAGCGGGGCTAGCTGGTACATTAGGCTTTTACCAAAGCCGGTCGGTAGTAAGGCAAACACATCCTTCTTTTGTAGGAAATGTTCCAGGGCAAGTTTCTGTTCTGTTTTCAGAGAAAACTTGCCTTTGAAATCTTTAAAAACAGCAGCGACAGTGGCATCAACGGGCTGCTGCGCTTCGGTTGTCGCCATGTTGAATGTAAACAAAAAGCTGCTTGCCGTTGCTTCTCTATCTTCATCATGTTAAACCCGCCAATAGCGCGCCAGGTGGTTAAGCCAGTTTGTGATTGGTCCCTGCAGATTTGTAACGGAAGCAGGATAGATAAATGTACAGGTTTCCAGCCTGAGCTGCAGGGTGAAATCAAATCGCCAGCAGATCGGGCTGGGTTTACCCAGTCTAGCTGTCTTGGGTATTTTTTGTTATTATATTGTGAAAAAGTTACATAAGCATCACATTGATCAACAGCTCTGGAACAGTCAAAGCTTTAGTGCCTTGCCTATACCTTGGTTGCATATTTTGAGGCATAGGGTAGAGCCTTTATAAAATCACTTTCTTCACCAGCAGGAAGGAGATATTAGTATATCACATTACAGAGTTGGGCTGATTGAAAGAAAAAATGCCACAGAGAAGAAAAAGACCTGCTGCTCAGACAGAGTAATGAGCCATGAGTCGTGAGAGCTTCTGTGCTTTCTCTGTGAGAAAAAAGAGCCTGTATTGCTCCAGACTTTGTCTACTGAGCCACATAAAAAAAAATTGGTGAAAAAATAATACTAATACTAAATAATAAAACTGGAGTGCTAATCCAAAACACAGGAGCCTAATATGAAGTATTAAAACTGTTCTGCTGCCTCACAAAGCCGTAACAACCAAAAAGGTTTATTACTGGTGTGACGCTACAGGTGGATTATAGCATAATTAATAATCAGGCTTAAATTTGATTTCACTGACCCATTTGGAATATTTTAGTGCTCAAATGTCAAATAAAATGAAAAAGAAGACCTAAAAATGTTCCCACTGAGTATCTTCTTTAGTGAAAGATTGTCTCCTTCCAGACTGTAAACCACATTTACAGCCAAAACAGAAGCTGCAGTCTTGTGGTGTTTAATGGCCTTTGTGTTCTATTCCGAACATAAAATACAAAAAAAACAACAGAGCGATGATGCTTGGCCTGAACATATGGAGCACCAAAGACATTGTGAAATACATAATGCATGACTAAATTGTGTAAAATGTAAAAATGAACCACTATTTGTGAAATGTTTCAAGAAAACGATTAGTATGAAATGTTATTTTGTCATTCTGATATTTATAATAAACGGGTTTTAATGGAGTTCACTTTTATTTCATTATAGAGTATATTTCTCTTTTCAAAAGCCCATAATGACATTAAAAATGAAAAGAAAAGAATAATTGCTTTAAAGTAATACAGAGAAAGAAAAAGTTGAATTTATTTACAGTACAGTGTAAATGTATTCTGAAAGTAAAACAGATCATGTATTATAATCTATAGCTCAAACTTATTCGGAGCATGCTATAATTCATAATTCTTATACATTTCATTAATTTATACGTCTCAATATTCCCATTGATATTTCCATAATATTCCATTAATTGTATTATTATTCTTAGATTTCAATATGTATGAAATAAAAGGTATAACCATCCATCTAACCATGGTCTTACATGTTCTATATTGTTCTAAGCGGACCCTCCTCTGTTGTTTCCCTGCAGCTCCTGTAGGCGGTACTTTGACAGGCCGACAGAGCAGCACAGGTGGCGGGGTGCGATGTCTGGGAGATAGCTACTACATGTCAGCTGACGTCAGCCAGTTTGAGCCGCATGACATAGTGGTGATGGCCTATAACCACCATGTTGTCATTCATGCCCAGAAGGTGTGTGTGTTTAAATTAGCAGAGGTGTGTTGTTGTACATTTGAGTGTGTGTATGAGGGAACAAGTAGATCATATGTGAATATGATTCACACACACTTGGCTTAACGCCAATATTATAATAAAATGTTTTCTGCTGCACTAATGATACAAATGAAACAGCAACTGCTACACATTAGTGCAGAAATAATTGGTAATTTAATTGGTGGGTTGATAAACTGAAGATTATTTAAAAAAAAATTATTGATCAATTGTCATTTATCAAGCACAAAATCTATAATGTTTTCAGTTTCTCAAGTGTGTGGATTTGCTGCGTTTCTTTGTTTTATAAATGAATAGATTCATTTTATAATTTTCATTAAATCTGAGAGCACAAGGGGATCAGAATATTTTTTTTAAGTTATGTTTCACAAAGTTGCGTGGATTTTCTCTCATTTATGCACAACTGGTTTCCATGCCGTAACCTTTGATGAGCAGTTGTGGTGGTGGTGAAGTATTCTGATCCATAAAATATAAACATTTCACATATTTACACAACTAATAAAAATCATTAAATCATAAAACATATTGCTATAAGTAAAAGTCCTGCATCAAAAATGTTTGTGTTTTATTATTAGTTTTATCAAGTATTATTATGTTGTACTGCTGGATTATTATTACTGATGCATTAATAAATTAGCAGAATTTTAACATTGGTAAAGATAGAGCTAATTGGACATACATAATATAATGTACATACATAACATAATGTGTTTAACAATGTGTCATATTTTATAAGATGACAATATATGCAAAGTGAATGGAGCTGTCAATGTAGCCTAAATGAATAGTACAGTATTTGCCTCTGACATGTAGTGAAGTAGAATTATAAAGTAGCATAACATGGAAATATTCAAGTAAAGTACAATGTATGTATATATATATATATAGATATATGATGATTGTCTTCTCATGAACAAACAGTGGTTGACAGTTCTACAATAAGTAAAGAATCAAACAAACAAACTGCATCCATATCATGTCAGACACATGTTCTGTCAGCTTGCTTGCTGCCATCCAGCCTTCTCCTTTTTGACCCTCACTGTTTGATGTTAATCATGTTTAAAAGGTGAGAGAGTCAAAGAAGAAGAAGAAGGGGGAAAGCCTCTGCCGTGCAGAGGAATATCGTTTTAATAGGGGTCAGCAGACAAATTGGCAAAACCTACGTTCAACTCACTTTAAATGCCTGAAACAGCATTAAAACATGTCTTCAGAGAGAACAAGTCCATGTTCATTTCCTTTCCCTCTCCTCCCTTTTCTGTCTCTCTCCACCACCTGAGCAGCATTGACCTCTTCGCTCTTTTCTCTATCACTGGTTCTCACCCTCTTTTCTCGCCCTCGCACCTCGCTTGGCCCTGTTGCTCTTCTCACTTTCTCCTCCCGTCCTCCAGTGCTCAACGACCTTTCTTCTCATCATCTTTTCTTCCCTCTGTTTACCCCTTTCCAACAGCTGCCCCCTCCTTCTACAGATCAATCCCTACATGCACATCATCTTTCTTTAACCTTCTGTCTCTGTCCTTCAGGTACTAGATGATGGAAGTATCAGTGACACATTCACCCATAAGTCCCTGTTTCCGGAGGATATGGACCCATTGTCGGTCAGTGGGACCCTTAACCCTGATGGTACCCTGGTGGTGAGTGTCCACCGGACCACGACCCTGGGTGGGCTGGAGCCCCTGGGTGTCCCCACCTACCGCAGTGAAGCTCACCTTTGACTTAATGTGGCTTCATCTTCTCACAGTATCTCAGCTTTTTTTTTATATTATTTGATGACAGTGTTGTGAGGTACACTCACCTATCAAGCCGATCAAGGCATTATAATTTAAATGTCTGTGAATAACAGCACACTTTGGTCCATTGGAACATATCACAGAAACTTCTGGGAAGATTGCCATGACATTTAATATTAACATTAATGACTTGAATAATGATTATTTATATCATTGAAATTGGTGACCCCCGGACCTTATGTCCGGCACCACTGGTCAAATCTTTCCCTTCATCAATGGGGTGGGGGTTGCTGTCTGCCACAGTATCTTTTTATTTATTAATTACTACTAGTCAGATATTTTTGAGTGGCTTTCATTTTTTACTATGACATACTGCACACAGACCATGAAACCCGCCGAAAGTGCATGTTTAACTATTAATAAATTATAATCTACTTTTTTTATATGGATCTTTATCTAAATCTAAATTTGTGCTGTACATTTAACGTTTTACAATTACAGCAAGCCGGCAACTTTGTCTGTAGTGTCAAACTAAATTGTATGAGGAATTTGTCGTTTCTCAGACATGCAATAAATGTGTTTGTTTTTTTTACAAAGAAAACATGTATAAGAAGCTTTTTTTTATTGTAAAGGTTGTTGTTGTTGTGTGTGACTGCTTCTTCATCCAAATTGAGGCCAATAATCCTGTTTACTATCATCTTAAAATTAATTACAAATATTATATCATTATATTCCACATTTTTCCAACATTATTGGTGTTATTCAACTATTCAATGATATTCATACTAATTTAACCCATTCCAACTTTTCTCACTACTTCACCTTCTTCTTACACATTTTAAGGCAGCAATCCAGTGTAGCGTCAGCCTTTTCCAAAAACAAAATATTTCACATCTTTAAGATATTATTCTTATTATACTTTCAGAATCAGAAAAGCTTTATTGCCAAGTACATTTTTTACACATACAAGGAATTTGTTTTGGTGTCGTAGGTGCATGTCACACATTATCTAAAATAAGTTAAACAAAAGGTTAACAGAACAGACAATATAAGTATAAATATATAAATATATGTGTATATATACACACACAGGATGTAATAAAATAAGAGTAACACTTAAGATAAAAAGAGCAGATTAAGTACAGTGGCATGTAGAGCCAGAGGTGGGTGTGGAGAGAGTCAGGGTGGTTTCCGGGCCTTGTCAATAAGGCTAGTGGCGGAGAGGAAAAAGCTGTCCTTGTGACGTGAGGTTTTGGTCCTGATGGACCTCAGCCTCCTGCCAGAGGGGAGTGGCTCAAAGAGTTTGTGTCCGGGGTGGGAGGGGTCAGCCACAATCTTTCCAGCACGCTTCAGAGTCCTGGTGGCGTAAAGGTCCTGGAGCGGCGGGAGATTGCACGATTGCAGCCAATCACCTGCTCAGCTGACCGAATGACACGCTGCAGTCTGCCCTTGTCCTTGGCAGTACCAGATGGTGATGGAGGATGTGAGGATGGTCTCAATGATGTCTGTGTAGAAGTGCACCATCATTGTCATTGGCAGGTTGAATTTCTTCAGCTGCCGCAGGAAGTACATCCTCTGTTGTGCTTTCTTGACGAGGGAGCTGATGTTCAGCTCCCACTTGAGGTCCTGGGAGATTGTAGTTCCCAGGAAGCGGAAAGACTCCACAATGTTAATTGTGGAGTCACTGAGTGTGATGGGGGCAGGTGGGGCTGAATTCTTCCTGAAGTCCACAACCATCGCCACTGTCTTTAGAGCGTTGAGCTCTAGGTTGTTTTGCTTGCACCACTTCACCAGGTGGTCAGCCTCCGACCTGTAGGCGGACTCGTCACCATCAGAGATGAGTCCGATGAGGGAAGTGTCGTCCGCGAACTTCAGAAGCTTGACAGACTGGTGACTGGAAGTGCAACTGTTGGTGTACAGGGAGAAGAGTAGAGGAGAAAGAACACAGCCCTGAGGGGATCCTGTACTGATGGTCTGTGAGTCGGAGATGTCTTTCCCCAGCTTCACATGCTGCTTCCTGTCAGACAGGAAGTCAGTGATCCACTTGCAGGTGGAGTTAGGCACACCAAGCAGGGAGAGTTTCTCCTGGAGCAGAGCCGGGATGATGGTGTTAAAGGCAAATTATATTCATCCTAATTAAAACCATACCCACTTTTTCAACTAAAAGCAATTAAAATACGCCACATCTTTCACACATTCTGGGTATTATTCAACTGTTCAAAGACATTCATTCTAATTAAACCCATTCCCACTTTTTCAACTATTCTCACTGCTCTTCTTACACAATTCAAGCCAGCAATCCAATGTAGCGTCAGCCTTTCAACATAGAGCATTCACACCCCAATTTCTTCAGAAATTGCATTCTTCAGTTATTATTATTATTGTGTGAATGCTGATTCAGCAGCATTCACAGTATTGTTATCCAATTCTTCCGTACAATCTTCGGTCGCCTACTTCTTCTGCATACTTACTGCTACAAAAGACATTAAAATATCAAAATGTTCAGCTCTTTAATGACATTAGTTCTTGGATTCAACTTTTCTCCACCATTCATAGTTTTTAAAATATTAAGCTTTTTTCTTTTTACATTGAAAGTCAAAGTAGCAATCTTTAAATGCTCTTCAGGGTTCTTCCATTTCTAAATGCTACTCCTCCCACATACTTTCACCTACAGATGTAATTCAAACTTGAAACTATTCACGAAACCTTCAGTTATTAGAAAATGATTCAGCTTTGTGATATCTTTTACAGTTTTTGTGTTATCACTGCTTAAGTTTAGTGCTACTTTAGGCTTTTTCTGTGATTTTATGGCCTGCTCAGTGTGTTTGATGTCACAGCTACAGTGCAGAGGAGACAGAACATTGTCTTAAAACTTTCTCTTTAACTTTCTCTCACGGCCACAACTCTTATTTCTTATACACCATTTATACATCAAAATGTAGATACACTTGTCTACTTTCAGCCGATGTGCTCATTTAAACAATAGGAATATACGTTTGGCTCAGTGAGCCTCCAAATGACAAGAGCAACAAGCATTCCTTCATTGGCAGCCCTTGTTAAACATCCTCATTATTTCTGGATGAAAGCACAGAGTACCAGTTTTTCAAATCGCTGATATGCCCACATTTTTTTTTACTTTACTCCACACAAATGATATATCAATATGTTTGCAAATGCTTTCTGGCATACTATACTATGATTTTTTTGGACATTTTTCAACAAACTATAGTATGACTTTCTTTGACATACTATACTATGACTTTCATGACTTTTTATGATTTTCTTCAACATACTATACTATGACTTTTAATGACTTTTTTCAACATACTATACCATGACGTTTTAATGACTTTTGTAATATACTATACTATGACTTTTTTTTTTTACTTTTTTCAAAATACTATACTATGACTTTTTTTTTGACAAACTATATTACCACTTTTTTACTTTTTTCAACACACTATACTATGACTTTATTCAACTTTTTTCGACATACTATGCTATGACTTTCTTTGACATACTATACTATGACTTTTTCGACTTAATATAGTATGACTTTTTTCGAATTAATATAGTATGACTTTTTTCAACATACCATACTGTGACTTTTGCCTTTTTTTCTACATACTACACTATGACTTTTTTTTAAACTTTTTTTCAACATACCATCCTGTGACTTTTTACATTTTTAGACATAATATACTATGACTTTCTTTGACATACTATACTATGAATTTCATGACTTTTTATGATTTTCTTCAACATACTATACTATGATTTTAATGACTTTTTTCAACATACTATACCATGACATTTTAATGACTTTTGTGATATACTATACTATGACTTTTTCTTTTACTTTTTTCAAAATACTATACTATGACTTTTTTTGACAAACTATACTATGACATTTTATGACTTTATTCAACTTTTTTCGACATACTATACTATGACTTTCTTTGACATACTATACTATGACTTATTCAACTATAGTATGACTTTTTCGAATTAATATAGTATGACTTTTTTCAACATACCATACTATGACTTTTGACTTTTTTTCTACTATTACTTTTTTTTTAAACTTTTTTTCAACATACCATCCAACATTCGACTTACTATGACTTTTTAATGTCTTTTTCTCCATGTTATACCATGACTTTTTATGACTTGTTTTAGACATACTATGCTGGGACTTTTTGACAATTTTTTTCAACATACTGTACTATCCCAATTTTAGACATACTATATTGACTTTTTATCACTTTTTTTGACATTTTTCTATGACTGTTTTATCACTTCTTGCAAACTAACATTCAATCCTATGTCTTTCTTCGACATACTATATTATGACTTTGTTATCACTTTTTTGACACTATACTATGATTTATTCATCACTTTTTTTACACTTACAACAAATGTATGACTTTTATCACTTTTTATCACTATGACTTTTTATGATTTTTTTCCAACATACTATATAATGCCTCGTTTCAACATA
Organism: Perca fluviatilis; assembly: GCF_010015445.1. Classification (NCBI taxonomy): domain Eukaryota; kingdom Metazoa; phylum Chordata; class Actinopteri; order Perciformes; family Percidae; genus Perca; species Perca fluviatilis. The sequence goes on along the minus strand of NC_053113.1, from coordinate 18,115,391 downwards.
TTATTTAACTAGGTGCCATTCCTCAAAATGTTTTAAATATACATTATATTTTTCCAATAATTATAAAAAAAAGCAATTTCCCTATGAAACAACGAGGAAGAGGTGAAGTGACCCTGCCCGGAGGAAGCCCGGGGCCCCCGTCTGGAGCCAGGCCCAGATGGCGGGCTCGTCAGCGAGCATCTGGTGGCCGGGTTTGCCAAGGAGCCCGGTCGGGCAAAGCCCGAAAAAGCTACGTGGCCCCCATCTCTCCAGGCCACCTGTGGGAGGAACCGCTGGGGTCGGGTGCGCTGCCACACGGGGGGCAGTGAAGGTCAGGGGCCTCGACAGACCAGACGCTGGCTCTGGGGACGTGGAACGTCACCTCTCTGTGGGGGAATGAGCCGGAACTGGTGCGGGAGGTGGAGCGCTACCGGTTAGATCTGGTGGGGCTTATCTCTCCGCACAGTCTCGGTTCTGGAACCATACTCCTGGATAGGGGTTGGACTCTTTTCTTCTCCGTAGTTGCCCAGGGTGTGAGGCGCCGGGCGGGTGTGGGGATACTCACAAGTCCCCAGCTGAGTGCCGCTACATTGGAGTTTACCCTGGTGGACGAGAGGGTCGCCTCCCTACTCCTGCGGGTGGTGGGGGGGAAAACTTTGACTGTTGTTTTTGTATATGCACCAAACAGGAGTTCGGAGTATTCGGCCTTCTTGGATACCTTGAGTGGAGTCCTGCATGGGGCTCCAGTGGGGGACTCCATTGTTCTGCTGGGGGACTTCAACGCGCACGTGGGCAATGATGGAGACACCTGGAGAGGCGTGATTGGGAGGAACGGCCTCCCTGATCTAAACCAGAGTGGTTGTTTGTTGTTGGACTTCTGTGTTAGTCATGGATTGTCTATAACAAACACCATGTTCAAACATAGGGATGCTCATAAGTGTACTTGGTACCAGAGCACCCTAGGCCAAAGGTCAATGATCGATTTTATAATCGTTTCATCTGATCTGAGGCCGTATGTTTTGGACACTCGGGTGAAGAGAGAGGCGGAGCTGTCAACCGATCACCATCTGGTGGTGAGTTGGGTTAGGGGGTGGGGGAAGACTCTGGACAGACCTGGTAAGCCCAAACGGGTAGTGCGGGTAAATTGGGAACGTCTGGAGGAGGCCCCTCTCCGACAGACTTTCAACTCACACCTCCGGCGGAGCTTTTCGTGCATCCCTGTGGAGGCTTGTGACATTGAACCCGAGTGGACAATGTTCAAAGTTTCCATTGCTGAAGCTGTGGCGAGGAGCTGTGGTCTTAGGGTCTTAGGTGCCTCAAGGGGCGGTAACCCACGAACACCATGTTGGACACCGGTGGTCAGGGAAGCCGTCCAACTGAAGAAGGAGTCTTATGTTATCCCAGAGGACTCCGGAGGCAGTTGCAGGGTACCGAAGGGCCCGAAGGGCTGCAGCCTCTGCCGTGAAAGAGGCAAAGCAGCGGGTGTGGGAGAAGTTTGGAGAAGACATAGAGAAGGACTTTCGGTCGGCACCAAAGTGCTTCTGGAAAACTCAGGAGGGGGGAAGCGGGGGAAGCGGGGTACCATCCAAGCTGTATACAGTAAGGAGGGGACACTGTTGACCTCAACTGAGGAGGTAATAGGGCGGTGGAAGGAGCACTTTGAGGAACTCCTGAATCCGACTAATACGCCCTCTATGTTAGAGGCAGAGCTGGAGGATGATGGGGGATCAATTTCCCAGGCGGAAGTCACTGATGTAGTCAAACAACTCCACAGTGGCAAAGCCCTGGGGATTGATGAGATCCGTCCAGAAATGCTCAAGGCTCTGGGTGTGGAGGGGCTGTCCTGGTTGACACGTCTCTTCAACATTGCATGGAAGTCTGGGACAGTGCCAAAGGAGTGGCAGACTGGGGTGGTGGTTCCCCTTTTTTAAAAAGGGGGACCAGAGGGTGTGTGCCAATTACAGGGGTATCACACTTCTCAGCCTCCCTAGTAAAGTCTACTCCAAGGTGCTGGAAAGGAGGGTTTAGCCGATAGTCGAACCTTGGGTTGAAGAGGAACAATGCGGATTCCGTCCTGGTCGTGGAACAACGGACCAACTCTTTACTCTCGCAAGGATCCTGGAGGGACCCCGGGAGTATGCTGCCCAGTCTACATGTGTTTTGTGGATCTGGAGAAGGCGTATGACCGGGTCCCCGCGGGAGATACTGTGGGAGGTGCGGCGGAGTATGGGGTGAGGGGGTCTCTTCTCAGGGCCATCCAATCTGTATCGACCAAAGTGAGAGCTGTTTCCGGGTTCTCGGCAGTAAGTCGGACTCGTTTCAGGTGAGGGTTGGCCTCCGCCAGGGCTGCGCTTTGTCACCAATCCTGTTTGTAATATTTATGGACAGGATATCAAGGCGTAGTTGGGGTGGGGAGGGGTTGCAGTTTGGTGGGCTGGGGATCTCATCGCTGCTCTTTGCAGATGACGTGGTCCTGATGGCATCATCGGCCTGTGACCTTCAGCACTCACTGGATCGGTTCACAGCCGAGTGTGAAGCAGCTGGGATGAGGATCAGCACCTCTAAATCTGAGGCCATGGTTCGCAGCAGGAAACCGATGGAATGCCTTCTCCAGGTAGGGAATGAGTCCTTACCCCAAGTGAAGGAGTTCAAGTACCTTGGGGTTTTGTTCGCGAGTGAGGGGACAATGGAGCGGGAGATTGGTCGGAGAATCTGCGCGGCGGTGCGGTATTACATTCAATCTATTGCACCGTGTGGCCGAAGAAAGCGAGCGGCAGAAGGCAAAGCTCTCGATCTACCTAGTTTTCGTTCCTACCCTCACCTATGGTCATGAAGGCTGGGTCATGACCGAAAGAACGAGATCCAGGGTACAAGCGGCCGAAATGGGTTTCCTCAGGAGGGTGGCTGGCGTCTCCATTAGAGATAGGGTGAGAAGCTCAGTCACCCGTGAGGAGCTCGGAGTAGAGCCGCTGCTCCTTCGCGTCGAAACGAGCCAGTTGAGGTGGTTCGGGCATCTGGTAAGGACGCCCCCTGGGCGCCTCCCTAGGGAGGTGTTCCAGGCACGTCCAGCTGGGAGGAGGCCTCGGGGAAGACCCAGGACTAGGTGGAGGGATTATATCTCCAACCTGGCCTGGGAACGCCTTGGGATCCCCCAGTCAGAGCTGGTTAATGTGGCTCGGGAAAGGGAAGTTTGGGGTCCCCTGCTGGAGCTGCTCCCCCCGCGACCCGACAACGGATAAGCAGAAGAAGATGGATGGATGGATGAATATCCCTATACATTGTCTCATGGGGTTTTTGCATCTCTTTGTAGTTGTGTTTTATTGCTTTTTGGTCGCGGTTTTGCTTGAGGTTGTTTTGAGTATCTTTGTAGTTGGTTTGTGTCCCTTTGTGGTAGTTATGCATCTATTTTTCATCATTTTGGACCCTTATTGTCACCATATCTGTGTCTAAAACGTTGGGAAAGCCAGAGGAGATCATAAATAAATGACACTCAAAAAGCTTAAAGATGGGTGCCTGGGTAGCTCACCTGGTAGAGTGCGTGCTCATATATAGAGGTTTACTCCTTGGCGCAGCGGCTGCATGTTCAACTCAGACCTGCAGCCCTTTGCTGCATGTGATTCCCCCTCTCTCTCCCTTTTAATGTCTTCAGATGTCCTATGAAAATAAAGGACTAAAATGCCCCCAAAAAATAATCCTTAAAAAAAAAAAGCTTAAATCTGAGAAAAGTATTTTAAAGTGATGGTTTGGAGTAATTCACCCTAGGGTCCTTTGCACCATGACCTCGAGCCAAACACCCCCCCAGAAGCTTTTTTCACCTGGGTCGAACATTGGGAGAGTTAGCTAGAGTAGCGTTATCAGCTGAATAGCTTAGCGCAGGGGCTAACTGACCCACGTTTGTATCTCGTAAATTAACCCAATTATAATGCCCGAAATGATACCAAACGTCTACAAGTAGTACAAATAGGTTATGCTCTCATAAAACGATGGATTGGAAAGTTTGTAAGTACACCAGAAGTTTATGAACACTTGCCTGCTCTCTTCAGCTCTCTATTGCTGCTGCTGCTACCTTCAGTTAGACGAGTGCTAAGGGCCGTCTACAAATTACTACACCGAAAAGAGTTACAACAAAAATATTTATTAATTCAATGATTAAATAAGGTAATGTCTCCAAACTTACCTCAATTATTACTTGTCTCCTGCTAGTTATACTACAGCACTTACTTTAAAAAAAAAGTTAAATTAATAAATATTTTTGTTGCATCTCTTTTCAGTGTTGTAATTTGTAGACGTCCCTAAGCACTCGTCTTACAGCAGCAACAACAGCAGAGAGGAGGCAAGGTGTTATTTACATAAACTTCTGGTGTACTTACAAACTTTCCAATCCATCGTTTTATGAGAGCATAACCTATTTGTACTACTTGTAGACGTTTGGTATCATTTTGGGCATTATTAGTGGGGTAATTTACGAGATACAAACGTGGGTCCGTTAGCCCCTGCGCTAAGCTATTCAGCTGATAACGCTACTCTACGCTAACGCTCCCAATGTTAGACCCAGGTGAAAAAAGCTTCTGGGGGGTGTTTGGCTCGAGGTCATGGTGCAAAGGACCCTAGGGTGAATTACTCCGAACCATCACTTTAATTACATTCACTATGCTTAGGTGCTATGTCTTTTTTCGACAAACTATACAGTGACTTTTTCATCACTTTTTCCGATAAACTATCCTATACTTCTATATGAATTTTTTTGACATACTATACTATGACCTTTTTATCGCTTTTTTTGATAAACTATACTACGACTACGACTTTTTCACCACTTTATTCAACATACCTATACTATGACTTTTTGACATGCTATATTATGAAAGTTCTTTTTAAAAAAAAAACTTGGGGTTAGCCTATTCTTCATGTGTTTGTCACTACAAGCAACCCCTTTTTAAAATGTCATTCGATCCATTGTAATATATCGAAATTAGGGCTATCAATCGGCTAAAATATTTTATTGCAAATTGATCACATTTTTTATCTGTTCTAAATGTATACATATAACACTTACCATGAATAAAGTTGGTTATTACTTTTAAGTCTCTATCCACAGCACTTAACGAAACTCACTTTTAAAGCTAGTGCACCTGTTACTCTCGTTATTTCCTACTTCCAAGACAACCAGGAGTTGAGTTTGCCCTAAGTTTGCTAGTGCAAAGGCTAATTGAGTTTTAAAAGCAAAGCCATAATGTACTTTATATACTTTTCTGAAGTTTTTCTTTCCTTTTTACGAGCTGTGGCATTGATGAAGACACATACACACAGACAAAAAACAGAGTGCAGTTTTCTCCAGAGGCCTGTCTGCACCTCTTACCAGCGTTTACATCAATCAGTCTCCAAGTGCGACAAGCACTTCCTACACTGTAGCAGTTACTGGGTGGCAGGAAGACTTTTTCAAGTGACACCTTTATTTGTTATTCATCAGAACGAGGGCCACGTCAGCACAGACAGATGGCACCCTGCTCAACAGGGCTCAACGCCACTCAAGTGTTTCTAACATCATTCGCAATACAGATGAGCGACTGCAGCAGTGTTTTGTCTGGCTAAGTCTTGAAAACTTGCACACACTCAGATAGGCATACAGTCACTCACACACACATGTTCATAACCTAGTTTTGTAACAGGAAGGTGTTGGTGTCACATCACTACTGCAATTAACTAGCAATTCAGTTAGAGTGGATTCTAGATTATATAGGTACAAATTACAACAGAATGTAAAAAATATATTTCTACAACACACACACACACACACACACACACACACCGAGAGACGGAGCTGCAGCCTACTTAACGAATATGAACTTGTTTAGTTCATTACGCACTCTTCACCCATTACAGTCCAGATGCTTTCCTTTCATTCAAAAACAGAAAAACAACAGATGATGAAAGTGTGTGTGCATGTATGTGTGTGTGTGTGTTGTGAATGAGGAAGCACCAGATGGAGGGGACAGAAAAACACTGACAAAGAAACAAACGCATAGTCACAAAATTGAGACTGTGAAAAAAGTGTGCAGATCATTACGGAGCACTTAACACTCCCCATGGGAAAGCACAACAAGGAACACAATTTTAGTTGAGTTTAGAGTTTATTACTGGTATTGAAGTGCTGCACTTGACTTACTTTAATATTTTGGGAGTGGTTCATGGTTACAACACTTTACACTGCTGTGTCAGAAATTAAGGTTCACATGCTGGAGGACCGAAATTGCACAATGAGGTATTTTAAGAGAAGGGCATCATGGCTGAGCAGAGCTAGTTCCCCTGCCCCACCCAAACTCATTCTTTTAGGGGTGGCACAAAACACTTGGAAGTATTTTTTGTGTCCCACGTCGTGGATGGATGCTCTGATGAACACTGTCATGTAATATTTCCTAACTTTCCTGACTTTATGACTCGATAAGGATGAACTGTGTGTATGACTGCACCATTAAACTCACTAGCCTGCAATAGATTATGGGGTGCTGTTGTTGGAGTTACCATAATTACCAGTTTCTGACTTGTAAATACTGCTCATGCAAACGTGTTATAAATTACAATTGTGAAACAGATTTTTCTATCCAATTTTGGACAAAGCAATACAGAAGTGCCTACTGTATGCCTTCTGTTAGCCAAAGTATGTGACAAATCAGATATAATGGCGCGTTCATGCCACCTAAGAATAACAGGGACCGCCCCCGTGGTTACGTTGTTTTTCTGATTAGCAGCGTTCAAATGGTCGGGATGCGTGTTCTTCTTCTTCTGTTATATTGGCGTTTGGCATAACATTTGCCATCATTTTTTATTAATTCTTAAATAAACATAACTTTTACCTGTCATCGGTCAAACACTTCATAGAATTCATTGTGGTGCACATTGTTTTCAGCTTATTTCCACACATATCGTGAGTGTTAGTGTAGCTGTAAAGTTACTTCTTGTTGTAGGGAGCTGGAAATACATCAGTATTTAGCTCAAAATACCACTATGCTTAAGACACTAGTATGGCTATACTAGTATAGACTCATAATCTTGTTGTATTTTTGCCTTTACGTTTGTCAATCTGTTGGTCAGTTCTTGTTTAAAGTTAATTTATTTGTGTCTGTATTTATGTGTATTTTCCTTAATAAAAAGCCTTTACTAGTGCAATGAAATAAGCTTAAACTGGAAATCTGTTTTCCAATTGCAAGAAATACACCTTGTGTAAATGGTTTGTTAGCTGGGGTAGAGTTGGGCAGATTGAATTATAGGGTATGAATATGCTCATCTGATCAAAATGCATGGTCAGGAAAACATATTGTATACAGCCTTTAAATCCCTGTGCTCTAAAAAGATTTGGGACAAAAATAACTAATTTGAACATTATTGTGGCATTACAGTGTTTGCTTCCCCACTGGGATTATCATCGGAACACAAAAACAACACTCCAGGTGCTTTCCAGCTGTTACTGAATGGAAAAAAAGGACAGGCAGCTGCAGAATATCAGGAGATATAAAACAGAAAAAATCTTCAACAAAATAATTGTTAAAATCTCATTTATTCATCCCTGATATACAAAACACTGTTTCATTTTTCGGTGTGAAAAATAGCTCTGGATTTTGTTCAGCTCCATCTGGTTTGGCCCTTGGGGTTTGCTGTAGTGGAGGGACTCCAGTACAATGTACATTCCCTAAGCCCATGGAGTGCATACAAGATAACCCTCAACATGGTGATGGTGGGAGCTGAGAGTGCCGGCTACAGTTCATGCAGCAGATTCACCACAGAGCCTTTTAAGACGAGACGGGGAAGGTTTCCAAAAGCCAAAATAAAGAGTCTAAGCCACTTCTCTTCTTGAACAAAGGCTGTCCTTAAATATCTTAATGCTGATTCTAGTGAGATTCTGACAGCTCTTATTTAGGCTTTTGGGAAACTTTCCCTGAGTCACTGAAATATCACTTCATCCCACACAAGCTCCTGTGTGAGCGTCAGTTCTCCTCATATACATACATCTTTTTACACTTTTCAGGTTTCTTTACAAAAATAAGGTTATCTTGCATTCATGTCATCAATTAAAACTGGATTACAAAATGAGAAGAACAACAGTTATTGCACAAATTGATTACCTACAAGATCATCAATAAAAAGAATGAAAAACTATTTCTTTTTTTACATCTTCTACTTTGATTAATACAGACAAATAAATATGCATCTACCTGGGTCTATATCTGTCTGGTAGCAAATGAGATGAAAGATTCTGAAATGTTTGCAGAGGGGAAGGCTCTGGCAGAAGGCAGAATAATGAAAATCGATGAAAAGCGCAAATAAATGAACAGAACCAAATCAGACTAGTGGATCTCTGTCAGTCTCTGGGGTAACAGATGTGGGGGGCACTGACGACAACGACAGGTTGCCATGGTGACATTTACACAGCCCGCCGACACATCATCCACCCCGCTTACATATTTGTGTGTGAAAATTGCCTCGTCTACCTGCGTATGACTAGAAAACCAGACCCAAACATTAGTGGATTGCTTATTCCTGTTGATGAAGAAGAGGAGTAGATGCAGGCACTTGTGGAATGAACATGTCACCAACAGACCACATGCAGGTTCCTTCAACAGTAACTTCCCTTGGCTTCACAATAACATTTTTTTCGCTATCCGGCAGCCATTGCAAGCCTTCACCCCTTTAGTGTTTTTTGCACTTTAAAAATACATGTCTTAGTAGAAATGTTACAGACCACATGTCAACAGATAAGAAACCCATAAAGGACAGCATTAAAATCAATCTCTTTGTGAAAAAATCAGTCAAATGTGAGAATAAAAACAATATAAAACAAGCTCCCCAAATCTCTTTCAAATAGAGATTAGTCAAAGATTTAAGTTTGGTTAAGACATTACATTTTTATTAAAGATTTTAAATTACAGGAGTGATGTTAAATATATTAATCTGTAAATATTACTTTGCAAAGAGATCATCCCCAGTTTAAAATCAGCGATAAATAAAGCTCAATGGGTGAATGGAACATGCCTATCAAAGTGAAATAATCTGACTCAATACGTATAAAATAAGATGCTGTAAAGACACATAACATACAGGCACAAGATGGCAAACCAAGACAACATAATTCAATAGTCCCATATTCATTTCCATCAAGCTTTTGTTTTTGGTACATTTGAGTTCTAAAACAAATCTCACATGCGCTATGTCATGCCAAGCCGTGCTGTTTTACTGTGTGTATTTTACTTTACTCAGTGACGCGCATTAACACAAGACACCACCAAAAATAAAATCCATCTAATGCGTCAAATGCTAAAAACCACAATGAAGTTGGGTATGAGGCATCCAAACAGTAGAGCAGATTCTGTAGGTCGTAGTGGATATCGTTGCCTAGTCCAAAAAAATACATTAAAGATAAAAATTAAATAAAAAGGAGTGTGTCTTAAAGGACGTATCTGGGGTCAGTAGTGGAAAAGATGAAGGGGTGGAGGACAAGCAAAAAACAAATCAATGTTTTTCTGTCAAGGAGCAGAGAGTGCACTGACAAGCCTCAAGCATTATGGTAGACATGAATTATTAAATACACTGTACTTATACATTATCCGTCATGTCAGACTGCTTGCTGAATCAGAAACCATGCTGCCATAATCATTCATGGCTCCAGTTCCAGATTCAATCAGTCAACTACGTTGGGCTAGTAGCTGGAGCGATAATCTTGTCATGATTTGGACTTATAGTGGTAAACGAGGTACATTTTAAAAAGGTTAAACTACATCTGCGTCCACTCACTATTGGTCAGTTATAGATTTCCCTTAGTGATTTTAATCTCACTGGATCATGCTTCGCTTCACTTAAGCTATTTTTCTGCATTAATCAAGCTGATTCTGCTCACATACATCTGCTGCTGTATATGTTGAGAGCAGTGTCTGTCTGAGCCCTGTACAATTACATCATATAGCTGGTGGGGGGGTGTCTGTGTCTCTGATAGTAATGGAGGTTAGCTAACACGGCGATCAAAGGCAGATTGATGAGAGGGCCCGGAGCAGCTGGTTAGGTAATGATGTCTTCATTCTTTCAGCCATCCATTTGCTCCCTGTTCTTCCTCCCTCCCTCGCTTCCTGCCCTCTCCATCCGCCCCAACCTTCTCTGGAACGGTTATTAAGAGCTATATTTAGATAAACAGAAAACTACGTCTCTCGGAGTGCATCACCGCAATCTTTTTTGTGCGTTTCTATGTGTCTTTGTAATGTAAGGCCGTAGCTACAATATGAAAGGAGTGTACATTATGAAATGGGCTACAGGTGCTTCCACCACTGCCAACAGGCATGTCTGCTTGCATAGACTGTACTCTCAACCTGACCATTAAGACTTACAGTGAAGAGATGAGAAGGAAAAGAGGTAAAATGGAAACAAGAAGAAACAGCAGACTAAAACACCAGTCCCCTTAGTCCAGTGCTCGTCAATGGGACAAACTGTAGATTAATTTACAAAAAATTGTTCCATGGCAAATTCCAGTTAAACCCAGACCACCTGATCAGTCAGAAATTATATTAATCAAGCTGGAAAACAAAGAATAAATGTGTTCTAAAGGCAATACAAAAATTCTATAAGAAATAAGTCGTTCGCTACCTCCCTCTTCATGCACACTGACATTTTCTTATATTCATACACTCACACTTGAAGTACAGTACATACACACATTATTCTTCCTTGTCATCATTGCTTAATTTCTCTACTCAAGTGGAAGACTTGTTCAAAAGAAAACTTTTGCAGGTCCAAACTTTGAACTCAACTCTAAAGATACACAAGCTAAACAAAGTCTGCTAAAAGAAATCCCTTTTTAAAGATCTCAACTTATTCCCAGTACCTTGTTGGAATCAACCAACATGAGTCCCCCAACCCCTATCCACATTCGCTCTGCTGTGGGTTCCCGAAGGTAAATGGAAAGATTGGCACAGGTTGAGTTGATTTCCTCTCTCCCGTGGAGTGTCTGGCTTGGTCAGTGCATGACTCCTGGAGTGAGCACTGGTGAGTCCATGAAGCAAAGTGGATGGTTGAGAGAAAGAGGAGTAGATGAGGAGAGAAATGAGGAGTTATGAAGAGGCTAGCAGTAAGACTCTTTCCATAATTAAATATTGATCCTAAGCCCTGAGGATTTTTGCATTTTTGTGGCTTTGTGAGATTAAAGATCTCAATGCCTCCTCCTCCTCCTCTACCTGCTCTTCGTCTTCCTCCTCCTCCTCTACTTTCCCTCACTGGGATTTCTCATCGGATTCAGAGGGGGTGTGCTCGCGGGGCAGCGGCATGCTCTTGTGGCGGTCCCACAGCTTGTGGAGCTCGGTGGCTTCATTCTCGCTGCTGCTAGTACCGCTGTCCCGGAAGCTGGCCAGAGGAGGACGCACCTTCGCACCCTTCACTGTCACAGAGCCCTCAATGGCCTTGCGAAGCTGGATGGAGAAAGACAAGACAGTTACTGAGGAAGGCACAAAGAGTTCAAGTTTATGCACTATACGTACAACTGCCAATTTTATCTGGTACATGGTTCTATTTAATCCCTGTTGACCGCCCGAGGAGGTGCTTAAAGCACTAAATATTCCCTTTGTGCATGCGCAGTTTGATTATATACCAACAATGTCACTTGTGACCCCTGGATGACCTGGGAGAGACTATATCTTCTGATGTCATGAGGGGATCGTTTCTTTTTTTCTTCTCGGGTGCAGTTGCATTTACTTAACATTGGCTAAAGTCTTGAATTTAAACGTTTTCTACATTGCCGTTGCTGGAGTCCTTGTGACCGTGTTGGTCAGAGCAGCAACAATTTGTTCGTCCTCCAAGGGCTGTGACAGCTTACCCGTAGGGTGTTTACTTTCTGGGTGAAAGGTATGTGATTTACATTGTAAGTGTCAGCCAAAGCTAACTTGTTACAGCGTTTACAACCCTTGACGTGAAGGCAGTGTCTGCGGTTTCCCTCTCAATATTGAGTTGTTTTTTTCTTTCATTTGCATTTCTTTTGCATCAATGGCTCTGTTTCGCTGAAACTAACTTTGTATAGCAGTTTGCAACCCTCAGCGGTGTAGTAGTGTTTTCATTTCCTACTCTTGGTATTAAGTTATGTTTTATCTTTACTTTACATTAAGTTAGTAGCCGTTCTTGTTAGTTGTCACGACTTATTTTTGTTTTCACAGCGTCCCATTTGTGCAACCTCTGTTGGGTTAAATGGTGTACGTTAGAGTGCGGATCGGGCCGAATTTTTCTGTCCGAGGCCAGCCCGCGTCCGACAGAGCCGTGACTGAACCCGGCCCGAACCCGACAGGTATTAAGAAATTAGTGTCCGAGCCTGACCTGAGCCCGACACAGTTAAAATCTCATTTGTTTTTCCTCATACTAACGACACGTAGGCTACGTTTGTGGAAAGCTTTTATTAAGCAACTGTAAAAAGGCATTCGGAAATGTCAACAGATGAGCGCATCAGCACACACGGGGCAACAAGCGCACATTAATAAGCTGTTAAAATGTTCAATGGGTTAACCTTTCCTGATTGCTTCGTTTCCGACCGTGATCAGAAAACCAGGGGAGACTGGTTACCTCCAGGGCCGACGTTATAACACGAATAACCACTAACTCTGCTCCGGTTGCATCTACAACACGTCTGCTTCCTCTTTCTCTATCTCTCTTTTGCCCACTTACCACACATGCACACACACTGAGCTCTCTTAAAAGGAGCCGCAGCACCATTTTACAACAAATGCCTTATCGCGCTGATGTGACCGAGCCCGACCCAACCCCGACCATAATTTCTAAATAGCTGTCCGAACCCGGCCCGGCCCGTCGGGACCCGTCGGCCTCGGGTCGGGTATCCATGCCCTCTTCCCTGAGCTCACAGTGCTGAGCCATAGTTTAGTTGGCAGCAGGCTGACTAGCTGTTCTTTTCTTACCAATGCTACCCTTTGCTGTTGTACGCCCCCTTCCCTCAGCTTAAGGTACTATATCTAGTATAGTTGGCGATCATATTCGCTGGTGCCTTATTAATATCTGGTCACTCACACCTCTGCTGTACAGGCTGTCGTTTGCACCACCTCCCTTCAGCTTATGTTCATACATTGTCTTAGTGGACGATCCACGTTTCTGTGCGGGCTGTGGGGTTCCCCTTCCGGCCGACAATGGCCATGAACTCTGCCTGATGTGCCTCGGGCCCTATCACCTGAGGCAGGGGCTTTCTGACAGCCTGTGTATGAACTGCAGCTACATGCCTCGGGCATTGAGGGATGCTAGATTGCCGCAGGTTGGGTCCTTGGTTCAATTACCCTTCATCAGACAATAACGTCCTTCCTGGTGCAGACTCTGTGGCAGGTATGGCTCGCGCAGTCACCTCTGATGGAGGTGTGTAGGAGGACCCTGCGTAGCATCCCAGTAGAACCAGAGGAGCTGATCGGTTGCGCTGGAGCATATCGTTCGAGCTCGGGAGACTAGGCATCGGTTTTTACCATCCCACATGCTAACTACAGATGTGCTGCACACTGTTGCTCAGGGGGAGTAGTTTACGTCCATAGACCTGAAGGATACCAACTTTCATGTCATGTGTCCATTGTACATCAGCACAGCCAGTTTCTGCATTTTGCCTATCGAGGCCGACACTGACAGTTCAGGGTGCTCCCATTTGGGTTCTCCCTATCTCTGAGGGTGTTCACCAGGTGCATGGAAGCAGCCCTTACATCTTTGCAGTCTCGGGGCATGAAGATCCTGCTTTACCTGGACAACTAGCCTGTTATGTGCACCATCCCGTGGCCAGGTGATCCAGGACACATCTCGTCTTCTCTCCCACGTGGCTGAGCTGGGCCTAAAGGTAAATCTAGAAAAAAAGTTATCTGAACCCTTCTCAGACCACAACATTTATTGGTGTAGCCTTAGACACGACAACCATGATGGCCTGGCCTGCCCATCCTCTCCCCGTGTGGACGACATTGTCCGCTTCCTTGCTCCCTTCTGAGTGGGCAGGTTGTTGCCCTATGTTGCATTCCTGCATCTCTTGGGCAAGCTGATATCAGTATCGACAGTTGTCCCTGCAGAGGTGGCTGAACAGCTTCCACTTGGATGCCAAGTGGCACAGAAGGCTCAGAGTTTCACAGCAGTGCCTCCTTGCTCTGGCACCATGGAGGAGCAGGGCTTACCTATCCAGGGGCATCCCTATGGGTTTTGTTTTTTGATTGTTGCCACATATGCCTGCCTCTCAGGGTGTGGTGCAGTGTGGCAGGGCAGGACAGTTCAGGGACATTGGCCTGTGCAAGACATGGTGGCACCAAGTCTGCACGGCTGCTGCAGGTGTCCTGTAACCTCCTGACGTGGGCATACCCTCGCCAGACCAGCCTGCGGGATGTATCTAACGGGAGACCGGAACCAGGTAGAAGATGTTGGCCATTACCTCTGCAAAACATGTCAGTGAGCTACACACCCTGTCAGTAAGTGCCTCATGTCTGAGGTGGAACACAGATGGCTCAGGTGTCATGTTGTGGCAGAATCCTACTTTCCTGCCAAGTGCTGTCACATTCACACTTCAACCAACCTCTAAGGCCACCAGGCGATGGAGGGGACAAGCCGGAAATGTTGTTCCTAGTACGGGCCCTGAGGAACTACGTTGCTGCTACCACGGGCATTTAGCGGTCAGAACAGTTGTTCCTCTGCTATGGTGGCCCAAATAAAGGTTGCACTCTTTCCAAACAGCGCCTCTCCCACTGGATTGTGGATGTCATTAGCTATGCATATGGGATCAGATACCGTCCCCTGCCATCCGGCGTGATGTGCCACTCTACTAGGAGTGTTTCCACGTCACGGGCTGCTCTGAGAGGGGTACCTTCGCCGGGCACATTCTCCAGGTTCTATAGGGTAAATGTTGCCTTTCCCCATCCACTGTGGGTGGTCCTACATCCAGGGTCCCTTGATTCTCCTCAATGAGGTGGGTATTCAGGATTCCTCGGAACCCTGCTGGTATATGTTATTCACTGCTTTAAGGACTGCCTCTGGCGGTCAGCAGAGATGAAATAGTTACGAAAGTAACTACGGTTCTATGAATCCCAAATGACCACCAGAGTGCGGAATCATCGTGATACTGCAAGAAGATTCCGTAGGAACAGATCCACTGATGACACCGGAAGATATAGTCTCTCCAGGGTCATCTAGGGGTCACAAGTGACATTGTTGGTATACATACTCAAACTGCACATGAGCAAAGGGAACATTCAGTGCTCTGGCAGTCATTTGGGACCATAGAACCGTAGTTACATTAGTAACTTTCGTTTTATTCTCAGTGCCTTATTATGCTGTGCTGCATACAGTTTTGGCAGGGGTGGCCCCAGTGGAAATATAACTGCTAACCCTGACACTGTGCTGGCCTTGCTCTACAGTGAAAGATCAGTAGTTGATGCACAGTCACACAAAACATTTTCTATTTTGCACAGGAAGCTCTTTTTCAAAATGTGAAAAATGGAGAAAAAGATCATGAGTAGAGGGTAATGTGCACTGAAAAGTGAGGTCAGAGTGACTCTGACCTATGTTACTTTTTTGCTGAAACATCTCACAGAATAAGAGCAGAGGAGAAGGAAGAAGAAGAAATTACTGCACATTTATTAAACTCTGCAGCTCCCTTTGCCACCTACACATGGCAGAAGTGAAAGTAGATAAAAAAATGTCAACTCATAGGGTGAGACCTGCTGCTGCTACTGTACATACTTCAGGCTGATTTTGAGAAATGTTAATACAAATAGAAAAATGAGTCCCATTTAGTCGGACTCCCTGATATTTTAAGTCTTTAAGAAGAAACTCACAAGTAAAAACAGAATCTTCTCGCATTATTTGTTTTTTCCTTTTAAATTTTGGATATAGGATCTACAGACTAAAATCAATGGTGACACTTTATTCTTATGTTTGATAATTCAACCTTCTTGGAAGTTTCCAGATCCAATTCATTCTAGTCAACATATTGGATCAGTGAGAAAGTTTGCTGTGATTCTCTACAGTCTCTTTCATCCCATCTCTCGCTTTTTTTTTATAGAGTCTATGACTGAGTTCTGCATGCTGTAGGATGGAAATAATGGACTATAATTACAGACACAAAGAAAACATCCCTGTGATTCTTCTCTTCCACATGGACCAGCAAGGCTCTAATATAACAGCGTGTCTGTGTGACAGGCAGACTGGGAGAGGCTGGGCTTTATCTGTTTTTGTCTGCTGGTGGAACGCAGAACAAAAAAGCCTAAATGTCAGGGACAGACAAGCAGCACTGCACTTAGCAGCAATCCTCTCACCATTTCCTGGCCAATTCACAAAGAGCGAGGGGTTTTCAGTTGTTTGTGAGGCAGGAGATATAGACAGAGGGAGGGGGACAGAGAACAGATAGAGAGACAATAGATAGAGGCAGCAATATTAAGTAGCCTTTTGTCTGTCACAGTACATAACATGCAGAGGGAGGAGGAATCCTTAATGTTAACTAAAATATGTGTGTGTGTGTGTGTGTGTGTGTGTGACTACTGATACTGACAGTGATTTTACAATCATGAAAGCAGTGAATATGCTGCCTGTGTAAATAATGACAGTCACAACTTTTTACACAAGATGAGACTAGGTGTCGAAGGGTTATCATAATGGATCGATGGATTGTGAGGTTAGATTCAAGAGGTATGAAACCAACCAACACTGAATTCAGTCATGCAATATGCACAATAATTATGTAAAACCACCAAAAAGTCAAACACCTCAAAATGACCTGTGACAAGATTCTTACCTCTTTAAGGGAAACCACCCCAATGAGGCGTCCAATGCTGGTGACAAAGGCATGGTCGAGGCCCAGCAGGGAGAAAATTGTGTGGGTCTGCAGGAAAACAGCCGAGGTGGTTGGGAACAATTAGTGAAACGTTAAAAACAGTACAAACCAGAGACAACACGCTGGGTTCCTACTTAATTATAAATAGAAAATGATGCTCAGTTAGGGAAATACACCACTGACTTCAATTATCCAACACTGACAAGTCAATTCACAATAGATTCATTTAGCTAAATCGGATACGATCACTTTGGAAAATGTGACACAGGGACAATCAGAGTGTTCGTGTTGCTTATTTTAAAACAGAAAACATAAACTACCATTGAATTGTTGAATACCTGCATATACTGGTTTTAGTTTATACTGGAGTTGAAACATACTGTATTTTAACTCTAATAATAATATTTCAGGAAAGTTTGGTGGATATTGTGATAATACCAATTACATGGATAATAATGTCCACAATAAGCCAGCACATCTCCCACTTCATGATGCCAACATTTTGAAATAAAAAAGTATCACTTTAATGAGGGATGTGTATGGCAGACTTGAGTCTCTACTAACAATGTTCAGTCGGAATCAGAGCTAACAGCCCCCGGACATATAGTTAACATTAGCCCCGAGCCAGGTAGCAGCCAGCCACTATAATTACAGCAATCCGAACCAGGGAAGCAGAATTCCCGTCGATTTCAACACGTAGCTATGTTGTTTGTTGTCACGTAGTGCTGTCAGTAGTGGTAAGATGGCAAGACGAGTGCTTAGGGACCGTCTACAAAGTACAACACCGAAAAGCGATACAAAAATATTTTCAAAAATAGGCATTTGCTTATTTTTTAAAGGTAAGTGCTGTAGTACAACTAGCAGGAGACAAGTTATAATGGAGGTAAGTTTGGAGACACTACCTTATTAAATCATTAAATTAATAAATATTTTTGTTGTATCTCTTTTCAGTGTTGTACTTTGTAGACAGTACCTAAGCACTCGTCTTACTGCAGTCTCAACACCGGAACTAAACAGAGGTATGAATTAGCACAACCTTTATGCATTTCTTTCTCATCTACTGCAGCCATATTCACTATGTTCACTCGGAAGGAATCAGTTCACATTAGGGGTGCGATTCAAGCTCTACTGATTCAAAATCGATTCATAGAATTTATTTATTTATTTATTTATTTTTTTTTTTAAATCGAGAATCGTTTTTGAATCGAAAATTGATTTTGAATCGAATCTTGAGCCTGAAAATCGATATTGAATCAAATCGTGACATTTTCTGAATCGTGCACCCCTAGTTCACATGACAAGGCACTTGTAATGACATCTCGAACATGTTAAGAGGCTAAAAGCATGCCCCGTTTCAACCGCCTGGGTGCGAAAGCTAGCAGTAGCATAACTCTGTGTAGCCAACACCGATTATTTTCGTTTTTCTCGCTA
This sequence comes from Perca fluviatilis, assembly GCF_010015445.1. Taxonomy (NCBI): domain Eukaryota; kingdom Metazoa; phylum Chordata; class Actinopteri; order Perciformes; family Percidae; genus Perca; species Perca fluviatilis. The sequence goes on along the minus strand of NC_053113.1, from coordinate 18,097,171 downwards.
CTGACAGCACTATGTGACAACAAACAACATAATCGATCGGAATTCTCCTTTAACTCCAGTGCCGGGTCCTTACAATGCTAACGGCAGTTTAATGAACCCTCGGGAAACAGACCATAGCAGACCCAGGCACCCGAGTCAGAACAGCGGCCTTCCGTAATGATACGTCTCCGTTACACACTGTCACTTGAAATCAGCAATGCACCCCCAGTGGACGTCGTACTACACCGTTGAAGGCGTCGGAAGAGAGTAGAAAAAAAATGGCGGCAAGACTAGAACAACTCTCAGTGTCCGGATGTCCAATTCTCTATGACCTCTCATCTGAGGGCTATAGAGATATAAACAGAAAGGCTTCTGCGTGGAGAAAAATTGCCCAGGATGTTGATATGTCAGGTCAGTTAAATGGGATATAGCGGTATAATGTCAATAGTTCAATGTCTGTTCTGGATTGTCGGATAGGAACCGTCTGTTGCCTGTCGTACGAGTTCAACTTTTTTAACGCATCCGGTGAAGGGGAGATAATTCAGGGCAGCTGGGAGATCTTCTGCTGCACAACACTGGCCATCGGACGTCCTTGCTGGACCGGAGATTCCCCCAGCCATCCCCACCCACACCCGTCTCTCAGCATCGTTGAGTAACATTACAACAAACCCCTTTCACCCCGGTGTTTAAAACATCCAAAAGGTGACATTGACAAGTGTAATATAGTGATATTGTCGTTTTAGCTACTAGCTAATGTTAGCTTGCTTGCTCACTAGGGGTGGGGGAAAG